>NC_139635.1:12656848-12694348 GCF_964638095.1 Poromitra crassiceps
AATGGACTGCATTTATATAGCGCTTTTATCCAAAGCGCTTTACAATGTGCCTACATTCACCCATTCACACACCGAAGGCGGCCAGCTGCCACGCAGGGTGCTGGCACAGCCATCGGGAGCAATTTGGGGTTCAGTGTCTTGCCCAAGGACACTTCGACGTGCGGACTGGAGGAGCCGGGGAACGAACCACCAACCTTCTAATTAGTGGACAACCCGCTCTACCTCCTGAGCCACAGCCGCCACTAGTAGCCAATAGTAGTAGTAGTAGTAGCAGCAGCAGCAGTAGTAGTGGTGGTTGGCTGTTATAGCGCCACCATCTGGTGGATTGGTGTAATTTTTTCCTCTGAGTAGTGGGTGATGTCTTGAAACTTGAAGTAGTACTTGGATAGAAAGCAGTTTTTGTGTACAATATCCCTTTAAGTATCTGGACAGAAAGTGGTATTTGGGTAGAACATACTGTCAATACGACAAGTACTTATCTGGCTCTGCAGATACATATAATATGGTCTACAAAGTTAAATACAACAGTCTGGATAGCTCACTTGGTAAAGCTCATGACTTATGCTAACTAAAGACTATTGTGGCTCAAAGTTCAAACCCCATGTGGGATGAACAATTTTCAACTTCAGACAGTTAAGTCAGTAATAGTAATCAAAACCCCACATGTTGCCTCCTTATTTTGCGGTGTTTCATGAACTTTTTCAATATCTTGGAAATGTTAGCTGGAGATTGCGTGGCTGTGTTCAAGAACGTGTTTTGCAACAGGAGAGGTTAGTTCTTGTCTCATGATGGAGCTTTTGTGTTCTGAAATCAGAATTTTCAGTTGTCATTGAGTCTTTCCCACACACACATCAAACCATAGGGCATAGTGGCGTCCACTACAGAACGTTGATGGTTTTATCCCTGAAATTGCTTTTGATGACTATAGCCAGCACCCTGCATTGCAGCTTGTCATGCAGTCCATTTACCATTAAGGACATGTCTGTATTACACACATAATCCACCACTTTACATTAAAAGTCTGCCCTGAATGGAGGTGTTTGAACTAATTGGTGTGGGTTGTGCTGTTAACTTGCAATGGAAGTAAAGTAAAGGTAAAGTCCCACTGATTGTCACACAATGTGTGAAATTTGTTCTCCGCATTTGACCCATCCCCTGGGGGAGCGGTGAGCGGCAGCGTGCACCGCGCTCGGGAATCATATGGTGATCTAACCCCCCAATTCCAACCCTTTGATGCTGAGTGCCAAGCAGGGAGGCAAATGGGTCTCATTTTTATAGTCTTTGCTATGACTCGGCCGGGGATCGAACTCACGACCTCCCAGTCTCAGGGCGGACATTCAGACCACAAGGCCACTGAGCTGGACACATGAGTGACAAGGATAATTCAGATTTAATTCTCTTTTTGGACCTTTCACATCTGAAGACACAATAATGTATTGGAATGTTTTTCCTTTCATATATCTGAAAGAAGGCTCCCAGCAAACACAATTACATCATGATGATGTTCTGATATCATCTTTCAGTGACGTCCAGGACTAGGCCAAATCACAGCCGATTTGGGGATCATTTAGACATCTACACAGGAATGTCAAGAGGACGTCGAAATATGACGTTACCATAAATAGGCATATTCAGTTATTCTGCTATGTACACAGTGTGTATTCAGCAGTGTTATACATAATTATATCCAGATTAACCTTTATTCTACATTTTCAAAAAATAAAACAGTTACCTGGCCGTGGTTTGAACCCAGGACCTCCAGCTTTGGTGTCTGCTACTTTACCCCTACACCATCCTTCCACAGCAATGACAAGGCACGGATATAACCTTATTATGGCATAAACTTGTTTTTATTCAAACGTGGGTGTCAAGTCTTTGTGGATCGGGCATTACTGTGTGACATGATGCAGAACCCCAAAACACATTAACCCCACCCAAAATGCTACATTCCAACTTCCAGTAGTAGTAGTAGTAGTAGTAGTAATAGTAGCAGAAGTAGTAATAGTAGTAGTAGTAGTGTTGGTAGTAGTGGGAGTGGTAGCAGTAGTAGCAGCAGTAGTTGTAATTGACCGGTTAATGAGTTGTGGGCAATTTAGTGTTGGCGTGTGTTTCATTAAAAGTTTCGAGATTTATCATTTCAAAACGGTTTCACGTATCCAAAATCCTTTACTAACCTTAGGTCGGGGTAGTCCATAGATGACCCAGAAAAAGTTTTGTGTGATTTGGCCAAACGGTCTAGGAGGAGCTCGCAAAAGTAGGTTTTTGATAAAATTCAAAATGGCGGAAAATCTACCACACAGAAATGGGCGTGGCCTAGTGGGTTAGATACATGATGCTCCAGGGAAACCAGTAGATGTGGAATTTTGATTCTACAGCTCGCAGTTCAGAAGTTATGGACCGACAAACGTGAAATTGGCTGTTATAGCGCCACCATCTGGTGGATTGGTGTAATTTTTTTACTCTGAGTAGTGGGTGATGTCGTGAACCTGTGTGGAAAGTTTGGGTGATGGGGGGTGTATGGTTTCTGAGATCCACACACTTTTAGGGTAGGAAAAGAACAAAAGCAAATACACAAAAGTTTAGACATTTATCATTTCAAAACGGTTTCACGTATCCAAAATCCTTTAATAACTTTAGGTCGGGGTAGTCCATAGATGTCCCAGAAAAATTCCCGTGTGATTTGGCCAAACGGTCTAGGAGGAGTTCGCAAAAGTAGGTTTTTGATAAAATTCAAAATGGCGGAAAATCTAGGCACACGCAAATGGGCGTGGCCTATATGGATAGATGCGTATTGATCCAGGGAATCCAGCAGATGTGGAATTTTGATTATACGCCTCACGGTTCAGCAGTTATGGGTCAATACGCAAAAGGGTCTGTTATAGCGCCACCATCTGGTCAATATGGCTCAATTTTTGTCTCTGAGTAGTGGGGCACATTTCCAACCTATGTGCAAGGTCTGGCTACTGTACCCCTTACGGTTTTTGACGTGCATACTGTTTTAGCGGAGAATAATAAAAATAAAAATAAATATAGCCGCAAGCGGCGATGCGGGGTCCAAGCTTCTGGTGACTTGGGGCGTATATGTCAGATAGTGCACATTTATTCAGACTTGGTATGTGCACAAGTAAACAAAGTTTGGTTGAGATCCGGTGACCTGACGGTTTCCAAGCAGTACTAGTAGTAGTAGTAGTAGCAGTAGTAGTAATAGTAGTAGTAGTAGTGTTGGTAGTAGTGGGAGTGGTAGCAGTAGTAGCAGCAGAAGTACTAAGAATAGTAGTAGTAGTAGTAGCAGCAGCAGCAGTAGTAGTGGTGGTTGGCTGTTATAGCGCCACCATCTGGTGGATTGGTGTAATTTTTTCCTCTGAGTAGTGGGTGATGTCTTGAAACTATGTGGAAAGGTGGGTGATGTGGGGCGTATGGTTTCTGAGATCCACACACTTTTAGGGCAGGAAAAGAACAAAAGCAAATACACACAAGTTTAGACATTTATCATTTCAAAACGGTTTCACGTATCCAAAATCCTTTAATAACTTTAGGTCGGGGTAGTCCATAGATAACCCAGAAAAAGTTTCGTGTGATTTGGCCAAACAGTCTAGGAGGAGCTCGCAAAAGTAGGTTTTTGATAAAATTCAAAATGGCGGAAAATCTAGGCACACGCAAATGGGTGTGGCCTATATGGATAGATGCATTTTGATCCAAGGAATCCAGGATAAGTGAAATTTTGAGTATAGGACACACGGTTCAGAAGATATGGACCATAAGGCGAAATGGTCTGTTATAGCGCCACCATCTGGTGGATTGGTGTATTTTTTTTTCTCCGAGTAGGGGGTGACCTCTTGAACCTATGTGGAAAGTTTAGGTGATGTGGTATGGTTTCTGAGATCCACACACTTTTAGGGCAGAAAAAGAAGAAAAACAAATAGACAATATAGCCGCAAGCGGCGATGCGGGGTCCAAGCTTCCGGTGTCTTGGGGGGTATATGTCAGATAATATAGACACTGAATAGTGCACATTTATTCAGAGTTGTTATGTGCAAGTAAACCAAAGTTTGGTTGAGATCTGGTGACCTGATGGTTTCCAAGCAGTAGTAGTAGTAGTAGTAGTAGTAGCAGTAGTAGTAGTAGTAGTAGTGTTGGTAGTAGTGAGAGTGGTAGCAGTAGTAGCAGCACTAGTTGTAATTGACTGGTTAATGAGTTGTGGGCAATTTAGTGTCGGGGTGTGTTTCATTAAAAGTTTAGAGATTTATCATTTCAAAACGGATTCAAGTATCCAAAATCCTTTAATAACTTTAGGTCGGGTTAGTCCATAGGTGACCCCGAAAAGTTTTCGTGTGATTTGGCCAAACGGTCTAGGAGGAGTTCGCAAAAGTAGGTTTTTGATAAAATTCGAAATGGCGGAAAATCTAGGCACACGCAAATGGGCGTGGCCTATCTGGATAGATGCGTCTTGATCCAAGGAATCCCTGAGAAGTGAAATTTTGAGTATAGGACAAACGGTTCAGAAGATATGAACCATAACGTGAAATGGTCTGTTATAGCGCCACCATCTGGTGGATTGGTGTATTCTTTTTTTTCTGAGTAGGGGGTGACGTCTTGAACCTATGTGGAAAGTTTAGGTGATGTGGAGGGTATGGTTTCTGAGATCCACACACTTTTAGGGCAGAAAAAGAAGAAAAACAAATAGACAATATAGCCGCAAGCGGCGATGCGGGGTCCAAGCTTCCGGTGACTTGGGGGGTATATGTCAGATAGTGCACATTTATTCAGACTTGGTATGTGCACAAGTAAACAAAGTTTGGTTGAGATCCGGTGACCTGACGGTTTCCAAGCAGTACTAGTAGTAGTAGTAGTAGCAGTAGTAGTAATAGTGTTGGTAGTAGTGGGAGTGGTAGCAGTAGTAGCAGCAGAAGTACTAAGAATAGTAAATGGTAAATGGTAAATGGACTGCATTTATATAGCGCTTTTATCCAAAGCGCCTACATTCACCCATTTACACACCGAAGGCGGCCAGCTGCCACGCAGGGTGCTGGCACAGCCATCGGGAGCAATTTGGGGTTCAGTGTCTTGCCCAAGGACACTTCGACGTGCGGACTGGAGGAGCCGGGGAACGAACCACCAACCTTCTAATTAGTGGACAACCCACTCTACCTCCTGAGCCACAGCCGCCACTAGTAGCCAATAGTAGTAGTAGAAGTAGCAGCAGCAGCAGCAGCAGTAGTAGTGGTGGTTGGCTGTTATAGCGCCACCATCTGGTAGATTGGTGTAATTTTTTCCTCTGAGTAGTGGGTGATGTCTTGAAACTTGAAGTAGTACTTGGATAGAAAGCAGTTTTTGTGTACAATATCCCTTTAAGTATCTGGACAGAAAGTGGTATTTGGGTAGAACATACTGTCAATACGACAAGTACTTCTCTGGCTCTGCAGATACATATAATATGGTCTACAAAGTTAAATACAACAGTCTGGATAGCTCACTTGGTAAAGCTCATGACTTATGCTAACTAAAGACTATTGTGGCTCAAAGTTCAAACCCCATGTGGGATGAACAATTTTCAACTTCAGACAGTTAAGTCAGTAATAGTAATTAAAACCCCACATGTTGCCTCCTTATTTTGCGGTGTTTCATGAACTTTTTCAATATCTTGGAAATGTTAGCTGGAGATTGCGTGGCTGTGTTCAAGAACGTGTTTTGCAACAGGAGAGGTTAGTTCTTGTCTCATGATGGAGCTTTTGTGTTCTGAAATCAGAATTTTCAGTTGTCATTGAGTCTTTCCCACACACACATCAAACCATAGGGCATAGTGGCGTCCACAACAGAACGTTGATGGTTTTATCCCTGAAATTGCTTTTGATGACTATAGCCAGCACCCTGCATTGCAGCTTGTCATGCAGTCCATTTACCATTAAGGACATGTCTGTATTACACAGATAATCCACCACTTTACATTAAAAGTCTGCCCTGAATGGAGGTGTTTGAACTAATTGGTGTGGGTTGTGCTGTTACAATGGAACTAAAGTAAAGGTAAAGTCCCACTGATTGTCACACAATGTGTGAAATTTGTTCTCCGCATTTGACCCATCCCCTGGGAGAGCGGTGAGCGGCAACGTGGGTGTCAAGTCTTTGTGGATTGGGCATTACTGTGTGACATCTAAACCAACTATGTATTATGCTACAGCAGATGCAGAACCCCAAAACACATTAACCCCACCCAAAATGCTACATTCCAACTTCCAGTAGTAGTAGTAGTAGTAGTAGTAGTGGTAGTAGTAGTAGTAGTAATAGTAGCAGAAGTAGTAATAGTAGTAGTAGTAGTGTTGGTAGTAGTGGGAGTGGTAGCAGTAGTAGCAGCAGTAGTTGTAATTGACCGGTTAATGAGTTGTGGGCAATTTAGTGTTGGCGTGTGTTTCATTAAAAGTTTCGAGATTTAGCATTTCAAAACGGTTTCACGTATCCAAAATCCTTTACTAACCTTAGGTCGGGGTAGTCCATAGATGGCCCAGAAAAAGTTTTGTGTGATTTGGCCAAACGGTCTAGGAGGAGCTCGCAAAAGTAGGTTTTTGATCAAATTCAAAATGGCGGAAAATCTACCACGCAGAAATGGGCGTGGCCTAGTGGGTTAGATACATGATGCTCCAGGGAAACCAGTAGATGTGGAATTTTGATTCTACAGCTCGCAGTTCAGAAGTTATGGACCGACAAACGTGAAATTAGCTGTTATAGCGCCACCATCTGGTGGATTGGTGTAATTTTTTTACTCTGAGTAGTGGGTGATGTCGTGAACCTGTGTGGAAAGTTTGGGTGATGGGGGGTGTATGGTTTCTGAGATCCACACACTTTTAGGGCAGGAAAAGAACAAAAGTAAATACACAAAAGTTTAAACATTTATCATTTCAAGACGGTTTCACGTATCCAAAATCCTTTAATAACTTTGAGTCAGGTAAGTCCAGAGATGCCACAGAAAAAGTGTAGGCTCATTCAGGCAAATGGCCTGGGAGGAGATAGCAAAAGTAGGTTTTAGATAAAATTCAAAATGGCGGAAAATCTAGGCACACGCAAATGGGCGTGGCCTATATGGATAGATGCGTATTGATCCAGGGAATACAGCCGAAGTGGAATTTTGATTCTACGCCTCACGGTTCAGAAGATATGGACCATAACGCGAAATGGTCTGTTATAGCGCCACCATCTGGCCGATATGGGTAATTTTTTGTTTCTGAGTAGTGAGGCACATTTACAATCTATGTGCCCAGTCTGGCTATGCTGAGCCTTACAGTTTCTGCTGTACATACAGTTTTACCGGAGAAGAAGAAAAAAATAATAATAATCGGAACAGATACAATAGGGATCCACGCACTTCGTGCTTGGACCCCTAAATATAGCCGCAAGCGGCGATGCGGGGTCCAAGCTTCCGGTGACTTGGGGGGGTATATGTCAGATAGTGCACATTTATTCAGACTTGGTATGTGCACAAGTAAACAAAGTTTGGTTGAGATCCGGTGACCTGACGGTTTCCAAGCAGTACTAGTAGTAGTAGTAGTAGCAGTAGTAGTAATAGTAGTAGTAGTAGTGTTGGTAGTAGTGGGAGTGGTAGCAGTAGTAGCAGCAGAAGTACTAAGAATAGTAGTAGTAGTAGTAGCAGCAGCAGCAGTAGTAGTGGTGGTTGGCTGTTATAGTGCCACCATCTGGTGGATTGGTGTAATTTTTTCCTCTGAGTAGTGGGTGATGTCTTGAAACTATGTGGAAAGGTGGGTGATGTGGGGCGTATGGTTTCTGAGATCCACACACTTTTAGGGCAGGAAAAGAACAAAAGCAAATACACACAAGTTTAGACATTTATCATTTCAAAACGGTTTCACGTATCCAAAATCCTTTAATAACTTTAGGTCGGGGTAGTCCATAGATAACCCAGAAAAAGTTTCGTGTGATTTGGCCAAACAGTCTAGGAGGAGCTCGCAAAAGTAGGTTTTTGATAAAATTCAAAATGGCGGAAAATCTAGGCACACGCAAATGGGCGTGGCCTATATGGATAGATGCATATTGATCCAAGGAATCCAGGATAAGTGAAATTTTGAGTATAGGACACACGGTTCAGAAGATATGGACCATAAGGCGAAATGGTCTGTTATAGTGCCACCATCTGGTGGATTGGTGTATTTTTTTTTCTCCGAGTAGGGGGTGACCTCTTGAACCTATGTGGAAAGTTTAGGTGATGTGGAGGGTATGGTTTCTGAGATCCACATACTTTTAGGGCAGAAAAAGAAGAAAAACAAATAGACAATATAGCCGCAAGCGGCGATGCGGGGTCCAAGCTTCCGGTGACTTGGGGGGTATATGTCAGATAATATAAACACTGAATAGTGCACATTTATTCAGAGTTGATATGTGCACAAGTGTACCAAGTTTGTAGTAATATGTAGTAAGTAGCAGTGGTGGTGGTAAGCCAAATGGTGGCTGTCAAAGAGGCTTTATAAGCAATGGACTTTTTCTAGGCAAACTGTCATAATTTCACATCCTAGCTTCCTGATAAGCTTAGATGTGTTAGCTATGAGTGGACAGCTTACTGAGGTGTTTCTTTTGTGGTGTTCCGAGTCCATTGGATGAAGATAGTGTGCTGCTTCTACTGTACACTTCTGATCATGGTTATAGATGTGCTCAGTGAGAAAAGGATTAAACAAACTGTTCCTGAATGGTGATCTAAGTAATTGGTTGTCACAATGAAAAGCCAATGCTTTTGTAGTAGTGGTGGTAGTCATAAATCTGGTCTGCATAAGCACAAGGCCAGAATTTGAACCATTTGTCATGAAATTAATGTAAAATCCTGTTACTAGATACTCCACATGGTACATCATAGTGTCTCTGTATAGGTATGTGGTAACCCGCACTTTAGGATGCACCTTTTAAGAGTCTGTAAATGCACCTGTTAAGAATTTCCAGTATGACAACGCCACCTTCTGTTTAACGACGCTCGACCCAATGACAAAAAAGGATAAATGACCTTGGTTCAAATGGAATCACCACTGAGGCATGAACGTGTATATTATAACAATCATCAGTTTTATTACAAAGTTTAAATAAAATTGCTTATCCTAAAAGTACAGTTGCTTGTGGCCATCCAGTTTGGCCAACCACCTCTACCGTCTCCGCCCGAAAACCCACGGGGTGCCTGAGCGCGCTCCCATGCCCCGCCGCAGCCCACCGACCGGAACACCTAGTGAGGAGGAGAGAAGGAGGGAAAACAGCACTACAAGCCAGCATGCAGAAAACCACTACAGAAAAAGGGGAAGCATGCACTCCCCTGTTGTCCCACTACAAACAACATAAACTACACGCCAACCCTGTGTACACTTAAGACTAAGACGTATCACTATACCACCTCACGTGGAAGGATGAAGAAAAGCTTCCCCCACCAGTGCCCCACACCGGCAGCTGCGACGAAGGTGGAGGCGCACACCCGACAGCCCACCCAGAGTCAGGACGCGCTGGCCCGGCCCAGCTGTGAGTCAGTGGTCGACCAAAAAGGAGTACAAAAGGTTGACAACGTTTAGGTCACAACCACAGCACTGGTATTGTACAAATCATGGTCTAATCACCATGTAGAAATCACAGAATATTTTGCAACAGTGGAAATGTTCAACTCAACAATAAAAGCCCTAGGAAACAGTGGCTGATCGCCCCACACTGAGATATGTCTGTCCGTCTGGTTGGAAGAGAAACACACACCATTAGAATGGAATATATAACAAAATAAATCAAATAAACCAAAAAAAACCAAAACACATACTTGTTACATGCCACGAATGGGCCAAATGGATAAGTCTCTGCCCAGTTCTCCTATACTTTCTCCGGGCATAGAGATAGATAAGATAATTAAACAAATGAGCACACACAGTGTAAATTTCAATTTCCATTACGGCATACCAGTCAGAGCATTGAGTGAAAGCCAAATACAGCCGGCATGTGGGCAAAGAGAGCAAATTTAAAACACAGCCACACATAACAGCATTAAAACATCAGCTATCAGAGCATAGCCTACCAGTTTACAGGAATGAGCAATGCCGTCAAAAGAGTCCCTGTCGTGCCTTGTGTGGGAGAGACACAACGTGCAACCAGACAGGTGAGCGTCTCCTTCTGTCTATGGACACAAGCAAGCCAGACCTACCCTAATGCTGCAGTGATTACGCAGCTGTGGAGAGTTGCAGTGCTTGATTGAATGATTGGCCCTATTGGGCCTCCAGAGTGTCCCAGGACACCACAGGTATAACAAGATTAATATTCAGGTTGTGTAAATCACCCTTTAAGTCAAACTGTTAGTGGCTTAATAGGTTATCAGTTAAGTTACTTGTCTGTTATTCAGATGTTTTAAAAAGGTAAGCTTGGGCACAGTGGACATCTACAAGTTGGCAATAAAAGTGTAAGCTTAAGGTTGACTAAAGGAGTTAGGATATAATGCATACAAAACTGGGACAAAAGACAGCAAAAGAGGCAGATATGATTCAAACAATAAGTTTTTATTTGTTGTTCCATGGTGCTGCGTATTGAATGTTCTCCAGTTGGATTGGGTTTCTAGAGACAAAAGTACAGGCATGATGAGAATAAGCAGTTGTGATGAGTCACTGTCTGGATGGGTAAATGCATTGAGTGGCAGACAGTAGTCTGGTTGTAGGAAAGCAGTAACACAAGTTAATGGTTACAAAAAATGGCTGGTTGTTTAAAGGGTAGATAGATGATGTAAAATGTAGACGGGGTAAAGCAATACAGAGAAGAAGGAAATAAAAATTGTTGCAGGTGTATAAGCTAGGAATGTAAAATATGTACTTCTTATCTTGTGCGGTTTTGAAGGCGGTGTGCAGGTGGGTGTTGAAGGAGACTAGTTTAGTGAATTGTGTGGATTCTTGAATAACGGCATTGAAGTATGTTTTGGAGTGATCTCTGGTGAAGTGTTTGATTTCTGTCAGTTCGTGTACATATCCTTGGACTTGGAATTTCGCTTGTTTTGCTGGCGATGCCATTTTCTGAAATGGAGGTAAAAGGCAACATCATTATTTGTTACTGGATGACTGAAAGCACTAGTTGTAGTACTTGGCCTGCATAAGCATATAAGACAGAACTTTTTTTTTTAACTTTTAATTAGTTGGAATTAAACACACAGGGATAAGAATACACACAGTGTAGGTGTGAACATATTCACACTGTCTCTTTAAAGTAAACAGAATTGGCATAATGAAACATTTTAAGGTAGTGTAAACTTTTCTTCAATTCAATGGAAACCAAACATCTAGTGGCTTATTGGTTACTGGCTAATAAGTTAGCATGTGAACACTGTCTTAATTGGTTTGACATTTACAAGTCAGCAATAATAGCACAAACTATTACACCTCATGTGTAAAGATTGTAAGCTTAAATTGGATATTAAAAAAAGCATTTCTTCTACTAACCTGTATCAACTTTGTCTTTTTCCTGACTAGAATGATTGATTTTATCTGGTGTAGATATATACTGAGCCTGGCCACAGACTCCACTCTGATTGGTTGACAGTAGTGTTAATTGTGATTTACAACATCTGGTGCAGGTATAGACTAGACCACAGGTCTAGTTTTGATTGGTTGACAGTTCTGTTAATTGTGATTGTGATTGTGTCACAGCATCTGGTGTACACATGGAGCCTGACCACAGTCCAAACTTTGATTGGTTAATAGTGCCGTTTATTGCACTGCAGGATTACAAGTAGTAACTAGGTTACAATTAGCAAATCTTATAGTTTTGTTTTTACAATGGTCTATAAAATATACATATATCTGAATGTAGTACAAATCCATGAGTTTGGCTGCTGTGGGGCTTATGAGTATGTTCTCTGTCTGTCCGTCTGCCTGGTTCCCTGTCTCCATTGTCCTGTCTATTCATTTATTTTAATTTCTTATTTCCCCCAGGCTGTGCCTTGGACCAATGTAAAAGTTGGTTGAGGGGCGCAATATAAATGAAAATATTATATATCATACAGATGTAGATACAGCACAGTTTTTCTTAATATACACATATATAGGCAAATACACATTAAGTTAAGTATATAAACAAAAATTGCAGATGTTATACTGCTCATCCTTAACTTTTTGTTGCCTGTGTCATCACATTGATCTTCAACTGTGTCCACACATGCATTTTTCTTTTGCAGGACATGGAGTGGGAGGCTCATATGCACTGTGTGATTCACAGTTGAAAAAATCATTGAATAACATTTGTAGATCCCGCCTTAATTAAGCCTCAGGTTGATCAGATGATAGACATTTTGTTTGGCAGAAACTTCTTAATTATACAGACCAAACTAACCACATTACCACACATTAGTCAACACTGACTAATGAGAATAGATTACATATAACAGGATTATCATGACTATGGTTCATAGACATAAATGTGTGTTCCACAAGGCCCCATACTGGCCTACAGATGCAAATAATTTGGTCCAACAGCAGCATGGGACAACTGACAACTAGACAGAATATTACTTTGAAATTGTATAAGTTATGTTGACAAGAAAATACTGTCATCTTAGGTCTGTTTAACCAAAATTGATATTTTCTCATAAAATTGTATTTCTATATACAGTCTGTACTACATGTGAATGGTTTTGTCAGGGAAAATATTTAAGAAAAGTCATGAACAGGTAGGGTTATATCTTTTATTAAAATAGTTACATGCATTGAAAATATTAAAACGGTCCCACAGATCACAGTGGTGGTTGTAGTCTTAAATTGGTGTATGGTATGGGGCGAAGATAATGTTAAGATAATGCTTGTTGGTGAACTAGCTGTGCTTGGGGGATATTTGGGGGGAGGTTGTGGTAGAGTCCTTAGTAGCATGGGCTTTTCAGTCTTCTGTTCTTGATGAGGCTGATGGCAGTTGGGAAGAAGTTAGTGATGAGGAGTATTGTTGGGAAAGAGCTCGACTGGAAGTCTCTTATCTCATGGAGAGCCAGGATGACGTGGATAGGGGTGTCTTTGCTGCTAATTCAAGGACAAAAACGTGTAATAAACTGAATTGTAATATTGTAGAGGGTAGTTAACACAACTGTAAAGAATGGTTTATGTCAATACTCACCCATGATGAAGATAAATCACACATTAGCAAACAGTCAGATGTATTATTATGACCACAGTCCATGGACATGGATATTTGTCACAAGCCTCTAGTGGCCTCCACATACAAATATGTTTGATCACCCAACAGTATGGGGCAACTCACAAACATACAGCATATTACTTTGACATAGTATACATTATTTTGACACTTAAATAACTGCTATCTCGGGTCTATTTAGCTCTATAAACACCATGTACAGCACAATAGCCTCTTTTAAAGAAAAGTAATTGATGAACTTGTTAGTGATAAAGTTTGACTTCTGGATGAGTTCTCATTCAATGCTTATGAGTGATAGTACACACTTTAATTGGATAAAACAGCATCTAAACAATTAAAAAATAATCAGCAAAGGGCCTATTTTCTTATTTTTATTAACCCTTCCACCACCCCCCCGCTTCGGAGGACATGCTTTGTTTTTACATCATTTGAATTTTACAACAATAATTATTTTACACATTATGTTCTTTGGTACATTTTGAGCTGAAGCAGTACATGTAGATATAGGACTTATAGTCTCTTAATTTATACATATATAGCCAAATATATATTACATAGACAATACAATCATCTCAGTTTCTGTCCAGAAAACTGCCACCAGGGGGCAGTACCAAAAGAGTGCCGTCAATGGTTAATGGTCCTCATTGGTTTAGGGCTCTCTGGACACTTGCCCACTTTGCTAATGTGGTAATGAGACCATGTCCAATCTGGGAACTTAGTCTATTTAGGCACATAGAGTGGAACATCTGTATCTTTTTTTAGGCTTCCTGTACAGGTAGATCTTCTGCTTGGGATGTCCACTTCCATGCAGTGGTGCCTTATAAAAAAACATCCATTGTGTTGCTTTTATTTTGAATGCTAAACATGCAAATTCTAATATATTAAATAGTATTGAGGACCAGAATAACAACAGAGTGGCACTGTGTAGAGGTGAATGTTCTGGGTGGAAGATGTGTGTTGTATAGGAAGCCTAAAAAAGGTATGGCTGTTCCAGAGTCTATTTGGGTTCCCAGATTGGTCTAAGTCAACACTATGACCATCAGCTTCTATGGTAGGTTGTTGGTGGCAACTGGTTGATTTCTGGGAGGATCAAAACAATATAAATTAGTTTGTTTACAAACAAAAGCGTAATGTGACATGTGCTTATATATTCATCAGGTCTAAGAACCTATGTAAGGGAGAAATGAAGAGTGCCACTGTACCTTGTTGATGGTGCTCACTGCAGTGATGCCAAGGATGGTCTGGGAAAATTACAGAAGAGCTGCAGTACTGCTGAAAAAGACATTCACAATGAGAGTAAGACAAAGTGATTAATATGGTCAGGATAGTTAGACTTCAATGAAAAGATCAGGGAAGTTATGGTTGGGAAGGCATATTATTCAATACCAAAACTAATGAAATATATAAGGTGTATGTGTTCAGTCAACAATACCTACTGTAGCAGAGATTGCAAGGGACAGCTCCTTTGCAGTACAGTTGGGGATGTGGATGATGGGAGCTGTCTTCATATACCAGCGTTTCATTCTTGTACTGCAGCTCTCAATGAAGTCAAACTGTAAACACATTTAGTATAGTGTATTGTGAATATGATACAACATAACTATCAGAATTGTTGGAATGTTTAGTGTTGTTGTCTTACAGCAAACTCCATCCCAGGTCCTTTCTGTATGGAGTTTGCATGTTTTCCCCATGCTTATGTGGGTGTCTTACAGGTGCGCTGGATTCCTCCCACCAGCAAAGATATTTACAATATGTTATGGTTTATATCTCTAACATCATAATAACATCTAGGCTTATGGGCCAGAGGAAGAATAGTTGCTGGTTGCAATGCTATGCCTAATGGTTATCTTAATAAACTTAACTGCCTCTATACACCCAAATCACACACATCAGCCAACACTGTGGTCAACAGCTTTTCTAGTAGAGTGCTAGTGGTAATGGGATACTTTTTGATAGGATAGAAACATCAATGTGCTTTTACAAATCAGATGTAAGAACCTATGTAAGAGATGAGATGCAGAGTATAGCGGTACCTTGTTGAGGGTCCTGACTCTAGCGATGCTAAGGATGCTGATTAATTGCAGAGGAGCTGTAACATTGTTGAAAAGATATACATTTACAATGAGAGTCAGCCAAAGTGATTCATATGATCAAGACAATTAATCTTACAGGTGAATGAAAACATTAGGGAAGTTCTTGGTGAGATAACACTCTTGTTAATCTCAAAAATGATCAAAGACAGAAATTGTATGTTACTAGTTAACAATACCTACTGTAGCAGAGATTACAAGGGACAGCTCCCTCCCACTACAGTTGGGTATGGATGATGGGAGGTTTGGTTTTGTAGACCATTTCATTTTTGTACCGCAGCGCTCAATGAAGTCAAACAGGGGACTGTCAACTTCTCATTAAGCTGTGGAAAAATAACTTACCAACACTTGTAGTCAGGGCTGAATTAAAAGTCCACAAGTGTGTGTGTGTGTGTGTGTGTGTGTGTGTGTGTGTGTGTGTGTGTGTGTGTATGTGTGTGTAGATAGATAGATAGATAGATAGATAGATAGATAGATAGATAGATAGATAGATAGAGAGGTACTTTCTCATATAAGATTTCTCAGGTAACAGGTCAGTTGGATGGTTGTAAGGTCATGGAGTTCTTATGACAGCATCCAATATTTGAACAATGTGGAGAGATAAATGGGAAAAGAGACAATAAGTGAGTAAGATGTAATTGACATGAGGGATAGCATTCTTTGTAAATGATCAATCAATCAATAATTACAAATTTAAACATAGTTACTGTGTACATGTTGGCAGGTCAGACAGTCAGATGGGTCATCTCAAGTGGAGAGCAGATCACAAGCAGAGGTCAGGTCAGGCAGATAGTGGGCTCAGTTGTCCATAGAAAACCATTTTCCAGTCTTTTCTATTAACAAACTCAGACACAATTTCATCAAAGTCCAGGTTCTTGACAAGCTTAGATTAAATGGCCATCCATGACATTGCACTGAGGTGCTGTTTGTTTTTGTGTTGTTCGAAGTTTTTTAGATTAAAGATAGGATATCCACCCTTCTGTCCATGTGTATTAATGTGCTCAGCCAGGAAAGGATCAAACAGAGGTTAACACATTGAGTGCCAGCGACGCCATATGGCGTCATTAGAAATTTACCGTAGGCTGCCAGCGACGCCAAATGGCGTCAGTAACTCGAAATAGTTTTTTTGACAGGGGGGTGTCGATCTATGCATCTTACATCGCCTCTTACAATATGATAGCTATTGAATGTGTCTAACCTATTTTACAGAACCCTTAGGTGGCGACAGCGCACTCCAGATGAGAGAAAGTGGAGTAAAACCATAGAGTAAAACACACAGAAGAAGTCGTTTGGGAAGAGGAAATCGCATCGCATCCGTCCGTATGCAGCTGCTTCATTGAAGCATAACGTAGCTGTGCCCCTGCAGCAGCCAATCTGCTGTCACAATTGAGCACCTCGTGTCCGCTGCATTCGCTGCATTCGCATGATCAGCCGTGGAGTTCTCAACTGGAAGCATGGTGACATACACGCGGGTGTAAAAAAGCTGGACTAGCGGACTTTTCACTGCTGAGAGCACACGCAGAGCAAACGCACTCACAGCAGAGCAGAGCAGAGAGATACTCCTCCCACAACGGGGGGGGGGGGGAGGAGGAGGGGGGGAGGTGGGGCACGCAGGACACTACAGCATACAACAGACCCAGGCCAGGCCAGGCAGCTGCAGCATTACATCAGAAAATATTAGCAATGAGTCAATGATGTGCTTGAAATGCTTCCTTTCACAAAAGGGCCATTATCTCAGCTCGTAGAAAAAAAGGGCTGTTTTTGGTCTAATCAAGCTATCTTCTCCGGCTCATAACTAAAGAACGGAAAATGGGATCAATAAACTTTTTTTTGCAGGTGATAGAAGAGAGTCTCATCGTTATTTGTGCGTGTTCAGTGTTTACATAGTAATTATTAAAGAAATTATATGACTGTTTTAAAATGCATTGCGGCCTATGTGGCACAGTACAGCACCTTTTGCCCAAGGGCCGTGGCACTCAAAGTGTTAATTTGAGAATGTCAAGAATATTAGCATTTTGTGGTGATTGAAGTAAATGGTTGTCGCCATGAAAAGTAGCTCTTCTGGGTACCTCTTCTTTCCTTCCCATTGTACTAGTTGAGCATTCAGAGTCTTTCCAGTTGAGTGTTCAAGCAATAAGAATATGCAAGTAGAGTGCTCCGAGTTTTTCTCATGATTAGACATATGTTCAGTGTGTTTCCAGTTAGATAAACCTTTCCCATTAGCAAACTCAGCTACAACTACATCAAAGTCCAGTTTCTTGACAAGCTCAGATTCAATGGCCATCTGTGACAACAGATTGAGGTATTGTTGCATTTGTATTGTTCCAAGTTCATTTGATGATGGATAGGAATGGGTTGCCCTACCCTTCTGTCAAGTATTGGGTTGTCATCATGGAAATTCAATCTTTTTGTTTAAGAACTGAATGACAGCTACATTCATACATATATCCATTTCAGTAGCTCTTGCCAGTACATCTTCTCTCCCTCCTGTTGTTTCTGCTTTAACAGTCTAATTTCTTCTCTGCCTCAGTCATGGTGGGTAAATTGTTGAAACCATATGAGCTGCATCTGCCATCCTATTATATATAAAAGTGAGTTAATTTGATCTTCCTCTCATTGAATCTTGTTCCAGGGCAACATTCTTCTGGGTTTGAAAAGTTGAATGAGTCTTGGTGTAACCTACGCTGCCATCTCTATTTGTATTGCCTTGTTTCATGCTGAGGGAGAAAAATCTTTGCTTACTTTTCCTCTGTTTCAAGCAGAAGGGCCAGGTTTGCCTAGCAAGTCACAGACTGACTTGTACAATGTATGTGCTGACAGGTCACAGAGGGGTCAACTCAGGCAGAGAGTAGATCACAGGTAGAGGTCAGCTCAGGCATGGTGTTAATTTTTTGTTTGTTTCTCTGGTCATTTCTCCTCTCATAGTCTGTCTCTGTTTCAAGTAGAGGGGCTAGGGTTGCCTAGCAAGTCATAGAGTGACAGCCAGTGTAGTGGTCACATTGCCAAAAATAATCTATGGCAGAAGTGATGGCTTACTTGGCAATACATGAGGGTGAAATCACAGGACCTGTAGTTTATTTTTTGGCCGTCCATTACTGCCTGCCCCAACATGATTTCAGCCTGTTCATGTGAGATTTGCATTGGGTTCTGCAGGAGTCCTAATGCACCCCTTTACAGCACAGGTTGAAAGCAGATGTCAGATTACAGACACAGGTCACTGTTCAACTCAAGTAGAGATCAGTGAGTGGATTGGCACCACATTCTATTGGAACAATCTGGAGAAAGAAATGAGAAGATGCAAGAGAAGAGAAAAATATGTAATTGAGAGGGAGAACATCTGTTGTGATCTCAATCAATATAGAAACATTGAAAATGTGAAGCTATACTTACTGTAGTTATTCTGGCAGGTCACTCACAGTCAGATGGGTGAGTTTAAGTAGAGAGCAGAGGGCAAATCACAGGTCAGACGTCAACTCAGGCAAAAATCAGATAATTGATTTGCACAGCATTCTGTTTAAACATTCGGAAGAGAAATGGGGAGACATAAGAGAAGGATATGTAATTAATATGAGAGATAATATTCATTGTAAATTATGTCAATCAATAATTAGAATAATTTGAAATGTAAAGTTATTCTTACTGTGTGTACAGTATGCTGGCAGGTCACAAACAGTCAAGAGGGGTCAGCTCAGGCAGAGAGCAGGTTATAGGCAGAAGGCAAAGTGCAGACCAGGAGTCAACTCAGACAGAAATCAGTGAATTGACTTGCACAGCATTTTGTTTAAACATTCGGAAGAGAAATGGGGAGACATAAGAGAAGGATATGTAATTAACATGAGAGATAACATTCATTGTAAATGATGTCAATCAATAATTAGAATCATTTGAAATGTAAATCTATACTTACTGTATGTATGCTGGCAGGTCACTGATAGTCAGAGGGGTCAGCTCAGGCAGAGAGCAGGCAGGCAGAGGGCAAATGACAGACCAGGAATCAAATTAGCCAGAAATCGGTGAATTGACAGGCACAGCATTCTATTTGATCATTCTGGAGAGAATTGGGGAGACACAAGAAAAAATAAGGATATGTAATGAACATGAGATAGAATTAATTGTCAATTACGTCAATCAATATTAGAATCATTTGAAATGTAAAGGTATACTTACTGTACGTATGCTGTTAGGTCACCGACAGTCAGAGGGGTCAGCTCAGGCAGAGAGCAAATTACAGGCAGAGGGCAAATCATAGTTCAGGAGTCAACTCAGCCAGAGGACAGTGAATTGATTTGCACAGCATTCTATTTGAACATTTTGGGGAGACACAAGAGAAGAGAAGTATATGTAATTAACACGAGAGAGATCACATTCATTATAAATTATGTCAATCAATAATTTGAATAATTTGAAATGTGAAGCTATACTTACTGTATGTATGCTGGCAGGTCACTGACAGAGGGGTCAGCTCAGGCAGAGAGTAGATTACAGGCAGATGGCAGATCACAGGCAGAGGTCAGTAGTCAACTCAGGCAGAGATCTGTTTAAACAATCTAGAGAGAGAAATGGGGAAACACAAAGAGAAGACAAATATATGTAATTGACATGAGACGGATAACATCCTGTTAAATGGTGTCAATCAATAATTAGAAATATTTGAAATGTAAATATATACTTACTGTGTGTATGCTGGCAGGTCACTGATAGTCAGAGGGGTCATCTTAGGCAGAGAGCAGATTACAGGCAGAGGGCAGATCATAGGCAGAGGTCAGCAGTTAACTCAGGCAGAGATCAGTGAGTGGAGTGGCACAGCATTCTGTTTGAACAATCTAGAGAAAGAAATAGGGAAATAAAAGGAGAAAAATGTATGTAATTGACATGAGAGGGATAACATCCATTGTAAATGATAATCAATAATTGCAAACATTTGAAATGTAAAGCTATACTTACTGTGTGTATGCTGGCAGGTCACCCAAAGTCAGAAGGGTCAGCTCAGGCAGAGAGTAGATCATAAGCAAAGCTCAGCAAAGGCAGCAAGCAGATCATAGGCAGATGTAAGCTCAGGCAGAGGTCAGTAATGGTGGGGGCACTGGTACAGTTGCCTTTAGAAATACTTCTCCTAAGCTTTCCTATTGGCAAACTCAGTTACAACTTCATCCAAGTCCAGGTTCCTGACAAGGTCAAATTTGATGGCCATCTGTAACAATGTACTGAGGTACTGTTGCTTTTGGGTTTTTCTGTGTTCATTGGATTAAAGATGTGCTACCTCTATCTTTCTGTCCATGTTTATTGATATGCTCCACCAGGAAAGGATGAAATGTAGATTAATTGCAGAATGCCAAGACAGTTTGCATACTTTGGTGATTCAAGTAATTGATTGTTTCCATGAAAAGCCAATCTTCTGAACTGAATGACAGCTACAGACTGCTTTAGCACCCCTTGCCAGTACTTCTTCTGTCCTTCCAGTTGTTGTTCTTCCAGATGAGTGCTGAACATTTAAGTAGAGTACTCTGAGCTTCATTCATTCAGGGTGTTGGAGAATTATATGACTGTCATGTGATTTTTCGCCCATTTGGAAGATGATAATTTGACCTCCCAAACCCCCATCACGGGTTAAGCTAGATGCTTCTTTAGTTGTGAACGGCAACATATCCTTGATCGATCCTTGTAGAATCACTGCTGGTGTGATTGGGAGCTGGTGCTACTGCTAGCTTCAGGTTGTTGTTGTGGTGGTGGTAGTCAGCTGGTGGTAGCACTAATGTTGTTAACCTTTTCCTCTGGTCTTGGATTAGGCTGCAACACCTGCATGTTTTCTTCAGTTACGATCACATCAGCATCCTTGTTGCTATTGCTAGATGTACTAGCCTCAGCTTGTTGTGGAGCAGCACCGTTTTTTCTCTTCTGTTTGTGGGATCCACTTCTGCTAGACTTGTTCATCATTTTGAGTGGTCTAGTAACTATGTACTTGTAGTGATGGGCAAGGTCTGGTTGCAAACCACAATGCATTGCAGCATGAATAATCCTGAGCGCCTGTTGAACATTTCATTCTGCAGATGAGAGTAGCCTATGTACCGACGGAGAGAGCCAAGCCAGCCAGCTGTTGAGAAATGTGATGTTATGATGACGTACGTCACGACGTGGCGCGCAGGTATACTGCACACGCCGCAGTGTTTGTGTTGCTCCCTTCTACCGTCTTCTACTCATGATGCACTGCATGAGTGCATGGGATGCACTGGCGCTCTTGTGTTTAGTCCGTTTTGCTTTCACACAACAAACGAACTGCACCAGGGTTCACTTGGAAGCGAACCGAGACCCACGTTTTCAAGCGGACCAGAGTTTGTTTGTTTGTTCCGCCACAGAGGTTGTTTGCGCTTTAACACCACCGCAAACAAAGCGCATTATCTGAGGAAATGAACTCTGGCACTGTTAAAGCGGACTAAACAGCTTATATGTGAAAGCGACCTAAGAGCACTAAATGTAAAATAATTGCCAAAATTAACACTGAAGCTAACGTGAAAAAAGAAGAAAAGAAAATAAATTTACTTAGGCCCCTAGGTACCCATCAACATACTGTCAGTAAAAAAGGAAAAAAAAAAGAAAAACGAATTTTATTGATCAACAAAAACAAAGTACATTCAATTCAAGTCTCAAAGCAAATTTAAGTCTATGTCAAGCAGATTAAAGCCAATTCAAGTCCATTCAAGCCAATTCATGTCAAGTAAATTCAATTAAATTCCAACAATGATTTTTTTAAAGAGATGTACTCCTATCTTGACCATCTTACTGCCATGTACTGCTGCGTTGCTCTGAGAGCAGTGATGGGGGACTTTTGTAAACAACAAAACATTTAAATAAAAGTAGTGGTGTGTTTAGGCCATTTTGACTAATGTGGGGCACACATTCTCTATCTGGTTTCCCATCTGCAAACGTAGTCAATTGACCAAGCTGGAGGTAATATGGAGGCATGAACCTCTGATCCTTGTGTTGGTAGGCAGGGAATCTACGGCTACACTATCTAGACGCCTACTTTGGAGCATTATTTGACCCCTTCTCAACCAGCTAGCATAACATGGTTGGTGGCAATGGATGTATTAGTTATTCTAGTTTGATATGATTGGTATGTAAAAATTGCTTTAAAATTGCTTTAAAAAAGTTTAAAAAATGAGCCTGCTACAGCCTCTGAAAGGCAGTAATGTAAGCCAGATATTAGCACCCTCAGGATTTTGGAGTGGTACCTGACGTGGCCAATCAGATTTCAGGGGGGGGCAGTGCATTTCATGACTACTGCCTAGTGACTACTCTGTAGCAATGCACTTGAATAAAAGTCCCCACCGCTGTGGCTAGGGTTGCCAACTTTTTGAAATGGAAATAATCGTGCATTCCTTTAAAACGGGACTGGTAATCTTACAACTTCAAAGGTCATGAGCTGGGACGGTGACGTCACCGAGCTGGTATTTCCCATTCCAAACTCGTAGGAGCCTCAGCAGCCCTGATCTCTAAAACCCAAGATGGCTGCGCCGCGCAACAACAGTAGTTATAATTGTAGTAATATTGTTTAGCACTTCTGTTTTGTTTGTGTCTCATTAAATCAGCTGTACACACAGCACTGCCTAACTTCTATCTGTGTGGACATGAGGCTGCAGTGTTTGTATGCGCAAAATGCCGCAAAATGCCATGTTGTCAATTGTTATTGCTAACAATGGCTAGCCTGGCTAGTGACTGGATCTGACCAATGAACAGTGAACTTCCCAGCTCAAGTTTTCTGCAAATGGAACGCTAACAAAACGGATGTGATGTCATTTAGCCTCCACATCCCAGTTATTTTGCGATAAAGGAACGCACGATAAGGAACAGTCGGGGGGTGGGTTGGGGGGCTGTCACCCATTATTAGTAAGACAAGCAAACCTGAATTTGACCCGTTTTTGCATTTTTGCACATAGCCTATTCCTAGATTATCATTCAAGAATTTTATTTGGGCGTCATAAAACAGAAGTTTCTTATTCTTAACTCATTGAATGCCATGGACGGACATGTTCGTCATTTCAATTAGTAACGTAGAGTGCCAAGGACGGACATGTTCGTCAATTGCGTTTTTTGACGGTGGGGCGTCGATCAAAGCCTTCTGCCTCTCCTGTACAAATATTATAGCTATTGGAGGTCTATAACCTATTTTACAGAACCCTTAGGTGGCGACAGTGCTCTCCACATAACAGAAAGGCAAGGAAAAAACAAAGAAGAAGTCGTTATGGAAACGGAAATCGCATCGCATCCGTATGCATCGATATGCTGAAGCACGTTACTGCAGCTGTGCCTGCAGCAGCCAATCTGCTCCCACAATTGAGCCGCTCCGTGTCGGTTGCGACAGCACGACAGCACATCCACACCGTGGAGTTGTTATTCTCAACTGGAAGCATCGTTGCCGGTGACAAACACACGCGGAACGCTGTAAAAAAGCTGCACCCTTCACTGTGCGCACAGCAAACTCAGCAGAGAGCCACCACAGACAGGAGGAGGAGTGTGCAGTTGAGGCGAGGCGAGGCGGGGCGGGGCGGGGGGGGGGGGGCACGCAGAGCAGCACGCAACACCCAGACAGACCCAGGCAGCAGGACAGGATTGACAAACGCAAGCCAGAATATCCGATGCCCACCAGCAGCAAGCTTCAGAGTCAGTGATGTGCTTGAAATGTTTAATTTCACAAAAGGCCAATTATCTCGGCTTCTAGAAAAAAATTGCTGTTTTGGGATGAATCAAGCTATTTTCTCCGGCTCATAACTAAAGAACGGAAAATGGGATCAATATACTTTTTTTTGCAGATGATAGAATAGAGTCTCATCGTTCTTTGTGCGTGTTCAGTGTTTACATAGTAATATCACACAATATTCTGTGGGCCTCGAGAAATCACTGAAAACGCTCTGAAACTCTGGCACTGGGAGCGTCCGTTCTCCAAAAGTGGCTGGCACTCAATGAGTTAATAGCCTAAAACAGCTGTATTAAAAAATAAAACTATAAACAGTAGTGCAAACGGTATTTTGATATAGCAATGCAAATAGCAACATTACATATTCTTTTGAATAGAAAAAACCTGGTATTATGAAAGATTAAATCATTAGTTTAAAAACATTTTAGATTTCAGGTTAAATCTTCTGAACACAACAAAATGGCATGTTACTATGTATAGATAAAATGTATAGCTTACTCAATGTGCTGTCGTCAGAGTTTAGTTGAATCTAGCAACGCTGCCAGTGCTTCTCATTGGTCGTGACTCACAACAATCAATGAGAAGCGCATTCTAGGGTAATTGGATGTAACATGACAAGCTGAGGGGCAGAGCAGCTGTAGCGGCTATGGAGTTTCTCGGTCAATACAAATAGCCTGTCACTCTTTGCACTGCATAGTTTCTCCAATACGGGACAGATCGCATCCCGTATCAGTTCAATACAGAACACGTCTTTTTGTTTACAAATACGGGACAATTCCGTATTTTAACCCTTTGATGCACAACATAGGTCAAAAGTGAAAAGTGTATTCCAGGTATTCCTCAATTAACTTGTTTTTGGGCATTAAACATTGTTATTTTATTCTTTCTCTACATACTTTTTGAATAAAAATGATTTTTGTATTACTACCCTTCCAATGCACAACATGGGTCAAAAATTACCCACATCTATTTTCAATCCAATCCAATCCAACTGTATTTATAAAGCGCCTTAACACCACAGGGGCACAAAGTGCTGTACAGAGCATAAATAAGCAGCACAATAAAATAGATAAAAATATGTAGAATAACTAAAAAGGAATAAAAATAGAAAAAACATTGGCAACATTAAAACAATAAAACAATAAGAATAAGAATATGTAAAAACAAAAGAAACAGCACTAAAATCAGTAAAAAACGATAAAACAGTAAATCAATAAAACAATAAAAGCAACATCCTACATGGTGTCGAAAGTCAGGGAGAAAAGGTGTGTTTTTAGGAGGCTTTTAAAGTGCGACAGTGATGAGGCCTGCCTAATCTGCAGCGGCAGCTCATTCCACAGTTTAGGGGCGAAAGCACGGTCCCCCCTGAGCTTACGCCTAGTTTTAGGCACAGTTAGGAGCAGCTGGTCAGCTGACCTGAGAGAGCGGGAAGGTGCATAGAAGTGCAACAGGTCAGAGAGGTAGGGTGGGGCAAGGTTGTTAAGGACTTTAAAAGCAAATAAAATAATTTTAAAATTAATCCTAAAATGCACGGGGAGCCAGTGGAGTAAGGATAAAATCGGTGAGATGTACTCATGCTTACGAGTGCTAGTTAAAAGATGCGCAGCAGCGTTCTGAACCAGCTGGTGGCGAGCAACAGAGGATCCACTCACTCCCATATAAAGTGCACTGCAGTAATCCAGCCGAGTAGTGACAAAAGCATGGATTACTGCTTCAAAGTGCTGTGCTTGTAAAATGGGCTTAATTTTAATTTTATAAAGCGCCTTAACAGCCACAGGGGCACAAAGTGCTGTACAGAGCAGAAATAAGCAGCATAATAAAATAGATAAAAATATGTAGAATAACTAAAAAGGAATAAAAATAGAAAAAACATAGGCAACATTAAAACAATAAAATAGATATGTAAAAACAAAAGAAACAGCACTAAAATCAGTAAAAAAAAAGATAAAACAGTAAATTAATAAAACAATAAAATCATAAAATCAACATCTGCCAGGTAGGACCTGAACCATTCAAGGGCTATGCCTCCGACGCCCACCCACTGTTCTAAGTGGGCAATTAAAATTTCATGGTCCAGCGTAGCTAAAAAGATGTCATTAAAAACTCTTAAAAGTGCTGACTCAGTGCTGTGCAGGGCTTTAAAACTGGATTGGAAGACCAAGAATATTGTGCTCATTTAAAAAGTCAGCATGAAATAACATGGGAAATTGATGCGGGTAATTTTTGACCCATGTTGTGCATTAAAAGGGGTGTGCATAAGTTGTGCATCAAAGGGTTGGGACGGTTGGCAACCCTAGCTGTGGCAGTACTACAGCAGTACTACAGTAAAGTGGTCAACATGGAGTAACAATTGTATTTTTTTTCAAGATCAATTTTAATTTAATTAATTTAATATTATTTTCAAAGTTTTTACAATTTTATGAAGGTTCCTTGTTTGGTTCTGGATGCCTTTGAAATGCAATACAAAAATGTAAAAATACATACAGATAAGACCAAGTGTCAAGATTAAAAATACCAATTAAGTACAACACATTCGTGATAGCTGAAATATGTGGGCATTATACTTACACATATGTTTTTGTTGTCAATGTCTTTGATGTAGATGTGGTCGATCAAAGTCCCCTTCTCAGTGGTAGGCTCATTTACAACTTGAGTGAACCCATGTTGTTCCATTTGTGTTTTAATTGAACTTGCTACCATCAGGTTTTCATTGAAATCTCCCAAGATGATTTTGCCTCCTGTTTTCATGTTCATATGGGTAATCAGATCATTAAGCTTGCTGCGGAATGTTGAAAGCTGATATGATGATGGTCTGTAAATCACTGCAACTTGTGTTTCCAGTTGTGGGATGTCCAATAAGAGACATTCAATATTTATGCAGGGCACATCTGTAACATGACATTGCATGTTTTCTTTGCAATAGGCGCCAACGCCACCATGTTGTTGTTCTTGCAATTCTGCAAACATTTCTCCATTTGTGTCATATGCAAGATGCCGTGGTTTACTATGGAAGACAAATCCATTGACATGCGTGTCATCATTGCAATTATTTGGTGCAAGCCACGTTTCTTTAACACAGATCATGTCTGCCTCCATGTATCTTGCATCTTGTCTTATGCATTGAACATGGGATGATAGTCCTTGTATATTGTGCAAAAGTATCTTGCATGATGGCAGTGGTACTTGTGTTGATGGTTTAATGAATGCAGGCATTTCCTGGAGTGATTTTTCAATTTTATTGTTGGAATATATAGATTTTGGGTCAAAGTCTTCAATTATTAGTCCCTCTAGAGATGTCACCCGACTCAAAGCTACATATGCTTGTCCTGCAGTAAAGATCCTTTGTAGAGAAACTACTGCTTTTTCCACTGTTAAACCTTGGACTTTATGAACAGTGCAAGCCCACGCTAATCTCAATGGAAACTGACGGCGTACAGCAGTGGTGTAAATCATTCTGTCTTCATCAGGCCCAATTGGAGTTGCTTGTTCAAATCCAAGTTGTGGACATGGTTTCTTACATCGTGCAGCTCGTCCAACTTTCTCATCATCAAAAGTGACATAGATCATTGAGGGGAATGTTTTATCATCTCCAAAATACACTTTAGAAACAGTGCCACATGCCCCATTAACTAGTCCGTCAGATGTATCAACGTTTTTCAGAAGCATGACACGTGCACCTTCTCCGAGACAGAGTGTTTTTGGTAGACAGGTTTGATGAACCTTGATAGATCCATTTTGTTTCTGTAGTGTTCCACCTTTGGCAATCTTTTCGTAATCTTGTGCATTAATGCTAATAGTGTCAGAACAGGTTTTCGTTAACATGTTGAAATTGTGGTCATCGACCTGTGCATTTGTGGCATAAATGTGTAGAGCATCACTTTCTTCTCCTTCACCTGTTTCACATTTCTGTAGCATGCACAGGTCTGACTTCTCAAGGTCTTCATTCTTAGGGTGTTTCCTTAAGCGATTCAGTAATTGAGCAAACTTTGTGTCTTTTTGTCGCACAACATCTGTAAGTTCAGCAAGAGCAAAGTTATCTCCCCATAAATTTATAAAATCCTTTGGCTCTGTATAAAGGGCTTTTCCTTTCACAGGGGGCAATTGATAGAAATCGCCAACGGCAATAACACAGACGTTTCCAAAAGGAGAATAATCGCCGGTCTGCTTTATCTGTCTCATTCTGCCATTCACATACCTCATAAGCTTATGATCCAACATGGAAACTTCATCAATGATCAAAATTTGGAGGTTTCCCAGCTTTGCTCTCAAAGTGTTGATTTTGTCTTGGCCCAGAGGATTATATTGTTGAGATGCGTCGATTGGAATTGAAAAACTGCGATGTATTGTTTCTCCGTTGATATTGTAGGCTGCAACACCAGTTGGAGCTGTCAGTAACACGTGTGTTTCATCTGGGTTGTCAGACAATTGTGACAAAATACGGCATGTTTCATAATGTATGGCTTTGATCAAATGTGATTTCCCTGTGCCAGCACCTCCTGAGATGAACACATGAAATGGAGCAGGATTTTTCCCTTGAACCTTTTGTAGACACCATTGACGGATTTGATAGAAAATGCTGGATTGCTTCTCATTCAACGAGGAAAGTAGCTTCAGTGCCTCTGGCCTTGGCATTCTGTGGTCATTGAGTTCAATTGTATAGGCAGGGTCTTGTTTGGGCTGTAAATCTGGAATGTCTTCACCAATTTTTTCAGTATCCAATGTTTCTTTTTCTTTGTTTTTGCGATCTTCCAGTCTTTCCAATTCAGATTCAGGACACATTTCTGCCCATGCATCTTCCATAGGACCATTCATTTCGACATCTTTTTGAGCTTCTTCAATTTTGTCTGCCTCATTTTCAAACAGGTTTCTGTTTGTGTCAACAACACATTTCACCGCCTCAATGCCATCAGTGGTCTTTACAAAGCCTGTACAGTAGAAGCTTTCAAAGGTAGCAAATGTTGATGGTTTCAATTCCTCATTAGTGTAATGGGGTAGAAAAAGCTGTAAAATGCTCTCGAAATACTTTTCCGGAGTTTTGGTAGCTGAAAACCGAGCATACCGTACAACAGCACCATCAGTACGTGTTCTCTTCTTTACAAATCCCAAGTCATCCTTCAATGCAATGGTATTGCGTGCTGATCTTTCCGATTTGGACAGTACTCTATATTCAGATGCAAAGCTAGCCAGACACATTTGGGAAAACTCTGTACTTTTAGGTCTACCTTTATATCTTTCCGTTATGCTGGTCATCCATATATTTTTGTTGCCTGTGTCATCACATTGATCTTCTTCTGTGTCACAAGCATTTTTCTTTTGCAAGACATGGAGTGGCAAGCTCATGTGTGATCACCAGTTGGAATAAACACAACTTTTCTAGATCCCTCCTTAAGCCTCATGTTGGTTAGACGATAGACACTTTCTTGGGCAGAAACTTCTCGGTTATACAAATACACAGAGCCAAGTTTCTTCAAAGCCTGTTTAGCATCCATGTTGTCATTTGCAGCCTCTGTTTGTGCACGTTGCAGCAATAGTCCCATTTCTCTCTCTGCTTTTGAGATGTAAGAGATGATGTAAACAATGCAGGAGTACGCATCGCACACATATTGGATGTCTAAGTTTCCATTCCAGCAGCGCATAAGGTGTCTGTTATATTGATTGACCCAAACATCACTAATCTTTCTTTTCAGAACAACAGTGGTTTTGTTTGTTACCATTTTGTATGCAGCTTCAAATCCTTCCTGCGTAATGCCAATCGAGGCAAACAATTCGTCGGCAGAGTCAAAGGTGGCTTTAGGGTCCAGAATTGCTTCTTTCACCTTTGCTACAATGTTTGCTGCATGGGCTTTACGCATTTCTTCATTTACTACATCATCTGGGGAGTTTTCTGAACAGGTATGTTCCTCTGATTGCGCATTGTTGTCTTTCTCATCTTCTTTCTTGCTTCTTGTAATAAATGTATTGTTGGTCGGTGGTCTAGGAAAGTTGAATCTGCAAGTTGTGCCTCCTTTTTTGCATGTTTTTGAGTGTCTTTTGCTATGTTGTTGTACAGCTGAGACAATTTCATGCATCTCTGTGTCATCATCTGGCGGCATTTCACATGTCACATATTTATCCACAAATGCTACAACAGCATCATCATCGTCTACGTCAATTTGAGGTGCATTCTCCACCCAGAATAGACAGTGTACATGAGGTGATCCACGTTGCTGGAACTCCACTCTGTAGAAATAATCCACAATTTTACCAATTGGCTGTGCTGGGGACATGATTACGTCTTTGAGGAAACAATGGAATCGTTGATCAAACATTCTTGCTGCTATCACAGAGTTTCTTTGTAACAGGCCACATCTCTCAGACCAGTCAAGCTCATCAATGGATTTTGTGGATCCCTCTACTCTCAGGATACATTCCAGAAATTCTGGCCATCGTAAATCAGCAGATCAGAAGGAACAGAACCATGTTGGAATTCCCAATTGCCTCACCATGGCAAATAAGTCTTTTTGTGCACTTTGCCAAAAAGCAGGTGTGCCTCTTATAGGTTTCATGAATTTGTAGCCTTGATCACAATTCAGAATCCTCTGAAGAGAGCCTTGGTTCATGAGCATTTGGGCTGTTACAGGCCTGTCTGTTTCATGACCTTTTCTCATTGCTATTGAGACGTTTGATACAACCTGATAAAGCTCTGACCAATATTGTGCATAGAATATGTAAACTGCATTTTTTCCAAATCTTCCATCAGCATTTTGAATGCGTACATTCAAATATCGTGATAATGTCAACTTCACAGGTCTGCGATCATGAAAGGTTCCATGTCCTCTTGGGAAAAGCACGGGAAAACATTTTGCTTCATTAGTTTCATCCATTAATAATCTTACAGGGCTATTTCCTTCTGCTGGTGCCACAGATATAATATGGTCAAAGTGCTGATCCAAAACTTCTTGTGCAATGTCAATGGGTTGTAAACATGTGTCCATGAACATACCATGTTGCTGTTTGTCAAAGAGTGTTTCATCTATGGGTTCTTCCTCAATTTCAGATGTTGTACTTTGATTGTAGTCTGGACACATTGGTTCACAGTTGTCATTGTCATTACGTTCATCTGCTTCTTCCTCAATTTCTTCCTCGATTCTGCTTAAGGGATTCACCCATTCATTATTGAACTCCACATCTTTATACCATATGTTATTGTCTTTCAAATATATCACCGCTATCCGTACTTTCTCTGCGTGAACATGCTGATATTCATAAAAGCCTTTGTAAGACAACTTTCTCTTCAACTTAACAGGAATAATGATATCGTCGTTATCCGATCTTGGAAGGACATTTGTTATGTCACTGATATTTGAAGGGACACATATTACTGGTCCATGCACACCATTTTGTCCACCTCGCGGCAGTGCCAGCATTTTCATGAATGGAATATTTTTTGCTATTAGGTGCTGTTCAATTGAGTTCAAATTGTTGAGTTGTGGTGGAATAGGATCTAAATGCAAATTGTTTGCAACACTTTCGGCTGGCATTGTACCAATAAGGATTTTCCGGTGACACGTGTAACATAGCCATAAATGCCCAGAAGGACCACTTTTGAAAGTGCAATTTGGAAGACAAGTGTCACTACATTTGTGAAGATATGTTTCAGTGATACATTTCCTAGCCATAGAAGCGACCATTTCTCCTTTTCCTGCATAGAGCTCTTTCTTGCATTTCAGTACTTGATGTTGAAACAGTAATCTATGACATGATGCACACACATATTGTGGACCCATGTGTGTCTTTTGTTTGAATTGTTTATATACGTCGTCCATCTGTTGTAATTGTTCTCTTTCCTTGGCACGCCTTTCTGCAATTGTCAGTTTGAGGTTTTCAGCAAAAACTTTGTCAGTTTTGTACTTATTCACGCTAAGTTGACGAACATTAGACTGGTGCTCCTCATCTTTTGCATATTTCTCTTTGCTCGCCATCATGACCTTTTCTCTGTGCTCCTCATTTTTGGCATATTTCTCTTTGCTTGACATCCTGAGCTTTTGTCGATACTCTTCATTTTGGGCATATTTCTCTTTGTTTGACATTATGACCTTTTCTCTGTGCTCTTCATTTTGGGCATATTTCTCTTTGCTTGACATCCTGAGCTTTTGCCGATACTCTTCAGCATTGGTATACCTTTCTTGAGTGCATTGCTTCTTGTTTGTTCTATACTCCTCATCTTCATGATATCTTTTATATCCGGTTTCAATTTTACGGCGACTTGACACACACTTCCCCTTAGATTTGCTATCCTTGTTTGATTTGCTACACATGAAAGCACACTCTTCAGAATCTCTCAATTTGATGCAGGAGACCACTTCATAGTGCGAGTTGTTGCAATGTTTCAGGTATATTGATCTCCCCTTGTTTGCATTTGGGTTGGTAGAGCTATACTTCAACCACTTCTGTTGGCTGTATGTAAAAATGTTTACTCCAAATAGATCTGCAGCTGCCTGTATTTCAACCTCAGTTGCCCAACTTCCAACATATTTCATCCGTGATTGTTTCAGATAGGTTTCCACAGAACTAAAAGTATGCCTGAGTGTATGGACATAGTCACATGAATTGTCCTGGAGGTGTTTAACCACAGCAACTCTGACTTTCCTGTGATTGCTTTGGTCGTTGCTGATTGCATCTGATAGAGCTCTAAAAAAGCAGTTACCATCAGCTGCAATAAACTCAGTGTCACAAGGGTCACCGATAGGAATTGGTTCCTTTCTGGTGATAGTATCATCAGCAGTATAGTTTATATTAAGTTTTGCACAAAGTCGTCTTTGGTCCTGGATTGTGAATGGATAAAAGGAAAAGGGCGTGGCATGTGACTCACCAACTACAATAACTTCATCTGCACTAGATTTTGACGTTGTTGGATCTGTTATCTTGGTGACTCCAGCTTTGGTTGCACTTTTACCTTGCAAGACATTCTCTTCATTTGTATCGTCTGTTCTGGTAGATGAACATCTGAACTTCTGTGGACTTGAGTGCATATGACTCACAACAGCTCTGACACCAGTCATTTCAAATTGTGATCCCACAGCATGCAATGAAAGAGCAAGCACAAGAAGATGTTCGTATAGTGAGTCAAGAGTATCATGGTACACCACAACACTTGTACCTCCATCATCAAGAGCGCCATCTGTGTTTCGGGCATGTGGATCCATCAAGGCATACCATGGTCCTCGTTTGACGATTGCACAGGTAGCTTCTGCAAAAGTCAGCAAACATGTATCACTGACAGCAAATGTTTGTTTCATTGCTTCATCTAAAGAACAAACAATAGCTTGTAGGTCAGGTTCTGCCACATCCAGAAACAGTAATCCAGGAAGTGAGTCAGCATATTCTATTGCCATTTTTACATTCCACAGTGTGTGCTCCTTGGGCAATTCACTTATAGCAACAAACCCATCTTCTCTAGGATCATTAATTGTGCCCTGTCGTGTCATGACAGTATACAGCTGGTTCCCTTTCCACAGAACATCATCCAAGGTTGCTGTTGACCATGTTAGCACATCAGTGAGCACACTTTTCAAGATTGCAGTTAGACCATTTACTGCACATTGTTTACCAGCATTTGCTCCAAATCGTCTGTCTCCTTGATCAAATGAGCCTTTGATTACTTGTGATACTGGGAAGGCATTTCCTGATTGAAAATCAGCATTTACTGTGATTTCTGGAACAGTTTTGGAATTGCATGGAACACTTCCAAGATCAGAAGGGAAATCAGAGACACGATGGAACTGTGACTTTCTGATTTTATCAGTCTGGGAACGAATTGTATCACGATAGCAACCTGCAACAGAATCAATAGCATGGCAATTAATGTCATCAGTATATTGACAAATACAATGTATTTTTGAATGACAATCAATAGTAGCAGGATCAATGACATCATTATTTGCAAGTTTGATATTTCGTTTTTGCTTGGTTTTACATCGTTTTACATCGTTTTTGCTTTGCGTTTTTAGTGGGGTAATAGCTGGGGTTTTAGCAGCCTTCCATGCCTCCACTCCTGGAGGCACTTCCAGCTTTTTGCTTAGCTGCCTCGCTTCCTTTTCAGGAGTCGTTAGCTTTAGTAATGGCGTCCATGTCTCCACTCCTGGAGTCACTTCCTGTCCTTTTAGCTGCTTCGCTTCCTTTTCAGGAGTCGTTAGCTTTAGTAATTGAGCCTTTTTTAGAGGTGGCACAACCTCAGACAGGGAAAGCTGCGCTTCCTTTTCAGGAGTCGCAAGCTCTTCAGTACGAGCCTTTTTTAGAGGTGGCACAACCTCAGTACGCGCAGCAAGCCTCCGCTTGGCTGCTTCGCTCTTGGCAAAATTCTTCTTTCTCGGCATCTGAAAAATACAAAACACAGTTAGCTCCATATATATTTGGAAATTGGACACAATCTTTATCAGTTTAGCTTTGTACACCACCACAATGGTGAGATGAAACAATCAAGATGTGCTTCAACAGCAGACTTCCAGCTTTAATTTACATCCAAATCAGTACAGTGTAGGAATTACATTTTAAGGAACCAAAAGTGTCCAATGGGTTCTTGAGCATTTGGCTGAAAGTGAGCAGATATTATTGCTCAAAGGATGTCAGAATTCATCCTGCTGCTGTTGTCAGCAGTCACAGCTTCCATAAATACAAGGCAACTAGTTCCATTGATAAGCATACATGTCCACATATGTATAGCAATGGAAATTTAACCAACTCACTTCATTCCCTTGTATTCATTGATGATATATACATTTCATTCAGAACCCATTGAACAATTGGATGGTTATGTTACTTTGTCCAATTACTTTTGGTCTCTTAAAATGTAATTTTGGTGTGCAGGGCACACCAAAATGGTGATCTGGCTAATGGTATAGCTGTTAAAAATCTACTAAAACACACCTTTCACAACACACATCTCACGGTGCCAAAATACATGTTGTGCTTCGGGTACTCACCACACGATGAAATATTAATCCAAAATGCACATAATCAGTCTTTTTGGAAGGAAAAGCGGTAGCCGGCACTACTTTCCAAACATGACCGCCGACCTCTTTTCCTTCCAAAAAGACCAATTATGTGCATTTTTGGATTAATATTACATCGTGTGGTGAGTACCCAAAGCACAACATGTATTTTGGCACCGTGAGATGTGTGTTTTGGTGGGTTGTTAAAAGCTGTACCATTAGCCTCCATTATATGGCGATACTAAATATACTTCACGACTGTAGCTCATTGTAAACTGCGCAGATAATGCCAGTAAGGCATGGTGTATCTTGGTTATGTGGGGGGGATGTGGCAAATGAGCTTAACTCCCGAAAAAGTGGTCTATCCCTTTAATTCATATCTAATTCATGTTTTACAGGCCTTAAAATAATAATAATGGTATTGGTAATTCAAAATACTTCTGTAACTGTATCTGTAATGTAACAGTGAAACTACATCAATACAACTGTTCCTCTACTTTCTCTAATCGTTAACTTCTTGTAAATGAAATTATGCCAATGCTGAATAATGCCCTCTCAGGACCCCTGATGGTCCCTGGACCTCGCTTTGAGAACCACCGAACTAGTTCTTCAGTATTCATATAAAATGGCACAAATTGTGTTGGAAAACCAGAACATAATATATATTTTTGGGTGGGGGGTTGGGGGGGCAAACAGAGGGATGAAGAGAGGGATGAGAGGGAGAGGGAGAGAGAACAGTGGGAGAACAGAGGGAGAGAAACAACAGGGAGGAGAGATAGATGAGAGGGACAGAGAGACAGAATAGATAGAGAGGGAGAGAACAGAGAGGGGAGAGGGGAGCCCCTCCCGCAATATCAAAAAAGACCACCAGAGGTCAGTACAAAGGGCTGTCATCAGGGGCATCTCTAGGGTCAGCAGACATTTGGGGCTTAGCCCATGCAGGGAGGTGGGGGTGGAGGAAAAATGGACTGGTTTTCCAACACAATTTGTGCCATTTTAGATGAATACTGAAGAACTAGTTCGGTGGTTCTCAAAGTGAGGTCCAGGGACCATCAGGGGTCCTGAGAGGGCAGTATTCAGCATTGGCATAATTTAATTTACAAGAAGTTAACAATTAGAGAATGTAGAAGAACGGTTGTATTGATGTAGTTTCACTGTTACATTACAGATATGCTATGACGAGAGTAATGTCTCCTCCTTTATTTCACTTACACACAGAGAGGATGAGACTGAGGAATTCTGATCACCAATACCATTATTATTATTTTAAGGGCTTTATTTTAAGGGCTTTAAAGCATTAAGGGGAGGGCAGCTATTCTTATTTGTAAAATAAATAAATAAGATAAATAAATATTTTTCATATTCTGGCCTTTTCATAAAAGATCCGGTGCTATAGTCCCGAAAGCCCAGGCCAAACCATGCCACTGGCTGTCATATAGTGAGATAATGCTTTTTGGCCCCTTCTCCTCAACAGGTGTCACAATTGTCTACCTGTGTGATTATATTCTGTGTAAACTGCCCCATTCAACACTGCCCTGATGAAGGCCAAGTGTGGCTTTTTATTTTGTTCTGAAATGAACTAAGGCTTTAAATAAAGGGTTTTATCTGAGAAGACTGCCTTGGTAAAGTCATTTTAATATAGCTTTTACACTGGAATGCTAGTTTGGACACTGACTCTACAAACACACAAGTCAGCTCATTAAATACCTCGAAATCCATACTTCAACCAATCCAAAACTCAATTTTACCCCATCACTACATAATATCAAAGCAGATGATCCTACCAAAACAGCCAGGTATAAATTACATATTTCTGAAACTACAACAGTTGATTCCTTGGTGAGCCACAAACACTTCATACTCTAGCCATGCCTACCTCTGCAAGTGTGGTGGTAACGATGTCACATGACATTATGTCTTCCCCTTCTTTCAGCTAGCTTTCGGGTGCAGTACTGCCACCTACTGATCTGGAGTATGATATTAAGCTCAGTATGACATTAAAGTATTAACCATAACATACGTTGTCTTTTGGTGGTGGGAGGAAACCCAAGTGAGGACAGGGAGAACATGCAAATACAACACAGAAGGAACCTGTGGACAGAGAGGAAAGCTGAAAGATTTGAACCCATGACCTTCTTGCTGTGAAGCAACATCACTGACCACTAGGCCATCGTGCTGCCGAAAATGTATAACTCAAGGCTGTAAAATAAACAAAATAGCTGGTACTAAATACATTTCTGAACAAGAACATTTAAAGAACCAGATTGGCAATATCTGAAGATTTTGAGGCCCACTGTTCAAACCTTACCTAGGGATCAACATTTTTCAACCTTAGAGACCTCAAGACTTCTGCCAATCTCCATTTTCTTGTTCACCTCATTAGTATGAGCAGAAATAAACATCAGAATATACCTTTAAAATGATAGTACTTGATCAGACAGTAGTATTTGGGTTGAATACACCTTTAAAACCATAAGTACTTGTGACTTGAAGTAGTACTTGGACAGAAAGCAGTTTTTGTGTACAATATCCCTTTAAGTATCTGGACAGAAAGTGGTATTTGGGTAGAACATACTGTCAATACTACAAGCACTTCTCTGGCTCTGCAGATACC
>NC_139635.1:12699348-12704348 GCF_964638095.1 Poromitra crassiceps
TGTGGGGCGTATGGTTTCTGAGATCCACACACTTTTAGGGCAGGAAAAGAACAAAAGCAAATTTAGACATTTATAATTTCAAAACGGTTTCAGGTATCCAAAATCCTTTAATAACTTTAGGTCGGGGTAGTCCATAGATGACCCAGAAAAAGTTTTGTGTGATTTGGTGTGATAAACCGCTACATTGCAGAAAATACATTATTTACAGTGTGTACTACGTATGCCCCGTTCGCCCGTTTTGGCCAGTTCCAGGACTCTACTCGGACCTGAATATCTTCTATGGTGATCAGAATGAAACCAAAGTTATCTGGGTGATTAAAACATCATATTTTAACCTGGAAATAAGGTCCGGGGTGTAAAAAAAACTGAATTTTCCTTTAAGCAGCACCTGAGAATGTTGATTTTATGTTGAATAAGCATAATCATTTTGTTATCGAGATTGCTGACTTTTTTTTTACAAAAAAATAATAATGACATGACAGAGATGGCCTTGCCTTTTGAGGGCATATATCACAAATGGCACCACTTTAGAATGTGTGTTATTGTTTGAACACAGGTGTATTTCTGGGGTGGCAATTTGAGTCCTTTGCCAGGGCCCGTTCTCAGTTCTTACTGCGCCAACTTTGACGACGTGGTATTTTAAGAGCACAGCACAGCCCACTGCTATGAAGAAATATAGATAAGTAGAGATAAACTCCATGACAATGTTTCGCCCGTTTGATAGACTTGATAAAAACATCTTGTCATGATGACAGCGTTGTTCCATGAGATGACAAGAGGAAGGATGGAAGGTGCGCTTACTGATAAGAGAAAATACAATTGCTTCATATTGACGTTCTGATAGTGTGTGTGTGTGTGTGTGTGTGTGTGTGTGTGTGTGTGTGTGTGTGTGTGTGTGTGTGTGTGTGTGTGTGTGCGTGCGTGTGTGTGTGTGTGTGCGCGCGCGCACGCAAGTGTACGTACGCGCAAAGCATTCATTGTGCAAGTGTGTGTTGGGAAATTTGACTTGTATTGAGATAGTTACCGTTTTTCTTTTGTTTTGCAACAGTTCCATAGTGCTACATTGCATTGTCCAGCAATGTTGGGGTAACTCATTACAAAAGTAACATATTACATGGAATATATTACTTTTAGCAGTAACTCAGTAATATAACTTATTACCAATGGAATTTCAGTAATATTATACCAGTTACTTTGTCAAGGAACAAGTTACAAGACAGCTTGCTGCAAGGGAGCTGGAACTGGGGTGCTGAGGGTGCTGCAGCACCCCCTACCTAAAAGTACTTCCAGCGCCACTGCATTTTTTTACTCTGAGTAGTGGGTGATGTCGTGAACCTGTGTGGAAAGTTTGGGTGATGGGGGGTGTATGATTTCTGACATCCACACACTTTTAGGGCAGAAAAAGAACAAAAGCCAATACACAAAAGTTTAGACATTTATCATTTCAAAATGGTTTCACATATCCAAAATCCTTTGATAACTTTAGGTCAGGGTAGTCCATAGAGGACCCAGAAAAAGTTTCGTGTGATTTGGCCAAACAGTCTAGGAGGAGCTCGCAAAAGTAGGTTTTTGATAAAAATTCAAAATGGCGGAAAATCTAGGCACACACAAATGGGCGTGGCCTATATGGATAGATGCATATTGATCCAAGGAATCCAGGATAAGTTAAATTTTGAGTATAGGACACACGGTTCAGAAGATATGGACCATAAGGCGAAATGGTCTGTTATAGCGCCACCATCTGGTGGATTGGAGTAGGGGGTGACCTCTTGAACCTATGTGGAAAGTTTAGGTGATGTGGAGGGTATGGTTTCTGAGATCCACACACTTTTAGGGCAGAAAAAGAAGAAAAACAAATAGACAATATAGCCGCAAGCGGCGATGCAGGGTCCAAGCATGGTCAGTAAGGGTGTAGTGGTCAGTAAGCATGTTGGGGTCAGTCAGGGTGTTGTGGTCACTAAGGGCGTTGTGGTCAGTCAGGGAGTTGTGGTCAGTCAAGTAATAGTAGCAGTAGTGGTGGTGGTGGTGGTGGTGGTGGTAGTAGCAGTATAGGCCTAGTACTAATAGTAGCAGTAGTAGCAGCAGAAGTACTAAGAATAGTAGTACCAGCAGCAGCAGTAGTAGTAGTGGTGGTTGGCTGTTATAGCACTACCATCTGGTGTAATTTTTTCTTCTGAGTAGTGGGTGATGTCTTGAAACTATGTGGAAAGGTGGGTGATGTGGGGCATATGGTTTCTGAGATCCACACACTCAAGGAGCTGGAAGGTGGGTGCTGAGGGTGCTGCACCACCCTCTGGTGGCAAGAAATGGGATTGTCATAATTGTTGGATTTGGCTGTCTTGTGTTTATACCACCAACAAAATGCATTAAAAAAACAGTTTGTGCTTTCCAGCTCTAATCTTATTTCATACGCTCTCTCTTCAAAAGTGTTTGATTTTCATCATAATCTGGTTTTCCATAATAATAATAAGTTCAGTGTTTATGCCTGTGTTGCTGTCTGTTGTAGTGTAAAACGACTAAAGGGAGAACAGGTGCTTACATGAAAGTGAGTGAGAAAAGGAGAAGATACTGAATAATGACATCACAATAGTATAATCCTAATGTTAATTTAAAATTAAATATTCTTCTAAATATGGATGAAAGTCCAAAAATTTTCTTGCGGGCAGCGTCGAGAGTCCCTTCCTTACAGCAGCCCCTACCTAAAAGTACTTCCAGCGCTACTGCACACACTTTTAGGGCAGGAAAAGAACAAAAGCAAATACACACAAGTTTAGACATTTAGAATTTCAAAATACACAGTCACAGAACATCTGATGTGGTGCATATACATTTTTTTTATTTTAAACACAGGATCCAGGAAGCCATTCCAATTGGTCAAGACTCAGTGGATTGAAATGGTTGGATGTCCTCCCCTATACAAATATTAAAGGAAAATATTGCAGATCTAAATACAATAGTATTATCAAGCAAATAATCATAATAACAAGAACAACAATAATAATATTCATAACAATACATTTGGTAATTACTACATCATTAAGCTAATGGCCACAATCTGGCATTTCACTACTTTCTCCTGAATTAGGCTGACAGGAGGAAAACAACTACAGGTTGTTTGGAATGACAAGGAGAAAGAAAAGGAACTCAAAATTCAACACATTACTACTGTATGGAAATCTATAAAAAAAAAAATATATTTTTGTGAGAGTGAAATATTCTATGGTCTCTTGTGATTCTAAATATTGCTGAATCGTTTGGTTTGACAAAGCAAAAAAAAAAAAAAGCATTTTACAAATAGTCTATGAAAAAAATAAATGGTGGATGAAATCCCTTGGTTCGTATGCCTAAAGTTACGCAGTGGGCGCGACTTTGGGTCAGTACTACACTCAGATTCTAGGAAGGGTGATAAAGCTTTGTGCTATACTAAAGTTTCAATCAGTGTAACTATGCTTTTTGTTTAAACAAAATGGTTTACTGGGTTATAACAAAAATATGAAGATCAAATGTAAAGTTTTAGGGCAATTCAGTAACTTATTAGACATTTTGTCTTGAAAAGCTGCACTGTTAAGCTTAGCTGGCCAGACTAAAACCTGATCAACAAACTCTGTGCCTGTCTCAGGCACTCCAGGCGTTTCTGAAGACAGATTATCTTGTTGTTGACACCGGAATCCTCATAAAGCAGGAAACCCACCTTCCCCTTGTCCTGTAGCATCTGTAGCATCTCTCTCTGCAGCTGCTTGGCAGTCTCCTGCAGCATCAGGTAGCGGATCATCAGAGGGATCTGGTCTGCCAGACGCTGACTAGCAATCTGAAGAATGAAAAGGGGGGGGGGGGGGGGATTTCATTCACAGCAGTCAGTGCATTTTCTTTATTCCATTAAAACCAGGGCAGTTTTCACATACATGTAACAGATGGAAAATCATGTGTGGAAAGAGTGAAGAGACAGCTACTCAGTGGATAGCATGATAGATTGTTGATAGATCGCTGTTCCACACTTGCGTTTTTTGAGTTTAAAATGTCTGACCTATCTTTCAACAAGGACTTCCATAGTCATATCTTGATCCCCACAATACACACACTACGAGGTGCACCATTTGAAGCGAGGTGGTAACTAAAAATAATTTATAATTTGAGATTTTCTGTTTTGCTCCATCTTCTGCTAGAGTGATTGCTGCGCTGCATACTTGCTTTATACATTTACACTTTATAACATTTCACAAATCCAATCTATCTATATAAAATGGCGCATGTGGACAATGTTTCTGTTTGTTTAAAATGTTGTCCCACTGATGATGTCATCAGTTATGTCATAAAGTCCTGGCATTGTGACATCAATGATGATGTTATCAGTGATGTCATAAAGTCCTGGAAGTGATGTCATCATTGATGTCACTTGAGCAATTGTGCATTGTGACATCACTGATGATGATGTCATAGGCATTAGTCGTTATGTTTAGCTTTTATAACAATTAGTAATTAACAATTAGCATCAGGTACAACAATTTAGGTACTTAGGTATAACAATAAGTAAGTAACAATTTATAAGTATGGTTCACATTGACATGACCCGATTTGCATACAAGTTGACTTTAGAAAATTTGTAGTTATGCAATTCAAATGTAAAGATTCAAAGAGATTATGGCCAAGGTTCAGTAGGTGCAATTAGTGTTTTTGCATGATATCGTATGTTTTATCTAATGTCAATGCTGTGGCATAGGGTGCAAGAAAGGACAGTAGACTTACTTTTTGGAAGTGGCGTCCATCATCCAAAATGGTGGCAATGTCTGTAGTGGTTGCTTGTGAAGAGAATGATGAGTCGTACATGAAGGGGAGGGTTTTCATGTGTGAGATTTTTGAGTAATAGGTGAGTTTTATGTCCGGTGGTTTGTTGTTCCATGGTGCTGTGTATTGAATGTTCTCCAGTTGGATTGGGTTTCTAGGAGACAAAAGTACAGGCATGATGAGAATAGGCAGTTGTGATGAGTCACTGTCTGGATGGG
>NC_139635.1:12709348-12724348 GCF_964638095.1 Poromitra crassiceps
GGAGAGGTTAGTTCTTGTCTCATGATGGAGCTTTTGTGTTCTAAAATCAGAATTTTCAGTTGTCATTGTGTCTTTCCCACACACACATCAAACCATAGGGCGTAGTGGCGTCCACTACAGAAGGTTGATGGGGTTTATCCCTGAAATTGCTTTTGGTGACTATAGCCAGCACCCTGCATGGCAGCTTGTCATGCAGTCCATTTACCATTAAGGACATTTTTGTATTACACACATAATGCACCACTTTACATTAAAAGTATGCCCTGAATGGAGGTGTTTGAACTAATTGGTGTGGGTTGTGCTGTTACAATGAGCACATGAGTGACAAGGATAATTCAGATTGAATTCTCTTTTTGGACCTTTCACATGTGAAGACACAATAATGTATAGGAATGTTTTTCCTCTCTCATCTGAAAGAAGGCTCCCAGCAAACACAATTACATCATGATGATGTTCTGATATCATCGTTCAGTGATGTCCAGGACTAGGCCAAATCACAGCCGATTTGAGGATCATTTAGACATCTACACAGGAATGTCAAGATGACGTCGAAATATGACATTACCATGAATAGGCATATTCAGTTATTCTGCTATGTACACAGTGTGTATTCAGCAGTGTTATACATAATTATATCCAGATTAACCTTTATTCTACATTTTCAAAAAATAAAACAGTTACCTGGCCGTGGTTTGAACCCAGGACCTCCAGCTTTGGGGTCTGCTACTTTACCCCTACACCATCCTTCCACAGCAATGACAAGGCACGGATGTAACCTTATTATGGCATAAACTTGTTTTTATTCAAACGTGGGTGTCAAGTCTTTGTGGATTGGGCATTACTGTGTGACATCTAAACCAACTGTGTATTATGTTACAGCAGATGCAGAACCCCAAAACACATTAACCCCACCCAAAATGCTACATTCCAACTTCCAGTAGTAGTAGTAGTAGTAGTAGTAGTAGTAATAGTAGCAGAAGTAGTAATAGTAGTAGTAGTAGTGTTGGTAGTAGTGGGAGTGGTAGCAGTAGTAGCAGCAGTAGTTGTAATTGACCGGTTAATGAGTTGTGGGCAATTTAGTGTTGGCGTGTGTTTCATTAAAAGTTTCGAGATTTATCATTTCAAAACGGTTTCACGTATCCAAAACCCTTTAATAACCTTAGGTCGGGGTAGTCCATAGATGACCCAGAAAAAGTTTTGTGTGATTTGGCCAAACGGTCTAGGAGGAGCTCGCAAAAGTAGGTTTTTGATCAAATTCAAAATGGCGGAAAATCTACCACACAGAAATGGGCGTGGCCTAGTGGGTTAGATACATGATGCTCCAGTGAAACCAGTAGATGTGGAATTTTGATTCTACAGCTCGCAGTTCAGAAGTTATGGACCGACAAACGTGAAATTGGCTGTTATAGCGCCACCGTCTGGTGGATTGGTGTAATTTTTTTACTCTGAGTAGTGGGTGATGTCGTGAACCTGTGTGGAAAGTTTGGGTGATGGGGGGTGTATGGTTTCTGAGATCCACACACTTTTAGGGTAGGAAAAGAACAAAAGCAAATACACAAAAGTTTAGACATTTATCATTTCAAAACGGTTTCACGTATCCAAAATCCTTTAATAACTTTAGGTCGGGGTAGTCCATAGATGTCCCAGAAAAATGCCCGTGTGATTTGGTCAAACGGTCTAGGAGGAGTTCGCAAAAGTAGGTTTTTGATAAAATTCAAAATGGCGGAAAATCTAGGCACACGCAAATGGGCGGGGCCTATATGGATAGATGCGTATTGATCGAAGGAATCCCTGAGAAGTGAAATTTTGAGTATAGGACACACGGTTCAGAAGATATGGACCATAACGCGAAATGGTCTGTTATAGCGCCACCATCTGGCCGATATGGGTAATTTTTTGTTTCTGAGTAGTGAGGCACATTTACAATCTATGTGCCCAGTCTGGCTATGCTGAGCCTTACAGTTTCTGCTGTACATACAGTTTTACCGGAGAAGAAGAAGAAAAATAATCGGAACAGATACAATAGGGATCCACGCACTTCGTGCTTGGACCCCTAATAATAAACGGAACAGATACAATAGGGATCCACGCACTTCGTGCTTGGACCCCTAATAAACGGAACAATTACAATAGGGATCCACGCACTTCGTGCTTGGACCCCTAATAAACGGAACAGATACAATAGGGATCCACGCACTTCGTGCTTGGACCCCTAAATATAAATCAGAATCAGAATCAGAATCAGAAAGACTTTAATGAAAGAAGTTGGATTTAACCCCAAAACTACCTATATGCTAGTGACCTTGAGGAGTAAACATCAAATAATGAGATGTCAAACTAATGTGACATAATATGTACAGCTTATAATGAGAAATACTTTTTTGGAGGTAGAATCTGCGATGACGCACCAGAAACACTGGATTTGACCCCAAATTACCTTTATGCTAACTTTGAGGGGTAAACTTGACCTCAATTAATTTAAATAACATCAGAATCAGATTCTACAACCCAGAAAACACCTAAAAAGTGCTATAATTTATGATTCTAATCCTTTTCGTTTTTTGGGGTGGTGGCCATATTGGATTTTGCAAATATGGCGACCCCGTGGGGCGCCTATCCTGGCGCCCGGCAAAATTTGATTAAGTATGGTATGGACAACATCTGTGCCAAATTTGGTGCTTTTGGAAGAATCTGAACCAAACGGCCCTTATAATGCCCTAAGGCCCCCGACTAGAAGTAAATTTATAACAATAACATGCTCGCTCGCTCACTCACTCACTCACTCACTCACTCACTCACTCACACATGCACACAACACATCCCTGAGGATTTTATGTGATTTACCTGTTTAAATAAAGGCTAAATAAATACATAAAAATATTAATAATGTAACGACACATTCAGCAAGAAACTGTCTATAATGAAGACATGTGCCAACTTTGATGACGTGGGGCCCTATCTCCCCCCTGGCCTTAAAATAGCGTTTAACGCCAGGCGCAGCACAGATTAGTGGGCGTGGTCAGCGCAGTCCCTATTTTCCCCTCGGCGCTAAACCCGGCCTTAACCATTTAACCACGCCTTTTAGGTGTAGAATTATTCACAACTGTGGTCATTGGTGAACTCCAGTTACGCAATGACATTCTTCCTTTCGAAGCTCCGATCCACTCGATCCAGTCCGGGTTTCGGCTGCATGCTGTCATTTCTTCATGCCAATTTGGATATCTCAGCACATCACAGATCACAGCCTGAATAAAACAATTCAACCTACAGCCAGGCAAATACAGATCTGTTCAGCAGGGCTGATGCGGTCTCCCTGTAGCCTACAATATAGAACGTTAACTATCGGTGACATTCCAGATAGCATCCAATTCTATGATCTTTATGTTGTAAACACATAACTTTCACAATAGTGAACAAGCACCCCCACTCGGCTCATTCAGGACAGGCTTAGTTTTATTATAACTTGTAGGCTACCTGCTGCTCCTGCACATCACATCTCAGGCTAAATGATGCCACATAATATAACCTATATTATGTAAAGTCATGGCATAAATGTGTTTTTATTGGAAAAAGTAGGTGTCAAGTAAGCTAAGTCTTGTTGGAGCGGACGTCACAGTACAACCGTGTTACTCGTCTATATCACGTTGTATTTGACCCTAGAGCAGGTCCCTAGAGCAGGTCTCTGAATATAAATATCTGGGCATATGGCTGGACAACACTCTGTCATTTTCTCAGCATATCAACAAGTTGCAAGCCAAGGTCAAAACAAAAATTTGATTTCTCTATAGAATGCGCTCCTCTTTCACTCTCTGCTAGACTCACCCTGGTTAAAATGACAGTTCTTCCCATGTTAGACTATGGTGACACCATCTACCGATCTGCCTGCAAAACTACTCTGCAAAAGCTAGACGTTATCTATCACTCTGCCATCCGTTTCGCTACAAATGCCCCTTTCAGAACTCACCACTGCACTTTATATTCCTCTGTAAACTGGCCATCCCTACACACCCGTCGCGAAATACACTGGTTCATGCTAATTTACAAAACTCTCCTTGGTCTGTCACCCCCCTACCTGTGTAGTTTGTTACATACTGCACCTGCCGCATACAACACCCGTTCTGCTAACCTCATCCTGCTGAAAATCCACAAAACTCATTCTGTAATCGGTCAGTCGTCATTCCATTCTGCTGTGCCCACAGACTGGAATGGCTTACAAAAAACACTAAAACTGGACAATTTCATCTCCAAGTCAGCTTTCAAGGACTCTATCATGGACATATTCACTGACACCTGCAACTGCTTCCTGAACTAGCTCTTATCCCCTGCCTGTCTGCTCCGACTGTTTTTGTTTTATTTGCTCTGTCTGTCTTGCTATATTTTAACTGTGTTTTAACTTGTGTTTTAATTTGTTCTAAGTAACTTTGTATTTATTTTATCCCCTACCCCCTATCCCTCAAAAGGCTGTGCCTTCTGCCAGGTCGCCATTGTAAATAATTATTTGTTCTTAATGACTTACCTGGTTAAATAAAGGTTAAATAAAATAAAATAAAATAAAATAAATTGCGACGGATATTACATTACATTACATTACATTACGTCATTTGGCAGACGCTTTTATCCAAAGCGACTTACAATAACACATTTTTTGTCTGCAATAGAACAATCAACTATGGAGCACAGTCTATGACAACTACAGCTTCTGAAGGAACAGTGGTACAAGTTTAGGTTAGTGGTACAAGGTTGGTTTTTTTTTTTTTTTTTTTTTTTAATATAAGGAAAGAGAGAGACGAGGTTAGATCAAGAAGGGCCCAGATGGAGCCTGAAAAGGTGTGTCTTTAGTCTTTTCCGAAAGATCGGCAGTGATTCAGCAGTCCTGACCGAAGGTGGAAGCTCGTTCCACCATTGAGGTGCCAGGGACGAGAAGAGTCGAGATCGGGATGAGCGACTTTTGAGCCCCCGTAGCGAAGGAGGGGCGAGGCGACCTGCACTGGTGGAGGAGCGAAGGGAGCGGTGAGAGGTTTGGAACCTGACCATGGATTGCAGGTACCGGGGAGCTGTCTGGTGTACTGCCCTGTAGGCCAGTACCAGTGTCTTGAATTTGATGCGGGCCGAGATGGGAAGCCAGTGGAGCTCCTGGAAGAGGGGAGTGACGTGAGAGAATTTGGGTTGGTTGAATATCAGACGGGCTGCAGCGATATATATGCCACCTGGATTACATGTATGTTTCACATAGGGGTGTGTTTTGATTTTTATGTTTTATTTTGTACAATATTGACATGTTCTAGAATTGCATGTTGTGTTAACATAACTATTCTTTCTATCTACCACTTAGCCTACTTAGGCTGATTTGGTTGCTATTTCTTGTCAAAATGTATTGGCAATGCATGCTGGGAGATTTCACATGTGCGTCTGTGTGTGGCTTTGGTAGGGGAGCCGGTGCAGTGAATAAGGCCTGGTTTTGATAAGCGCTAAGTGCTAAATTAACACATTGACTGCCAGCCGTTTTTTTTTGCTGTAGGTAGCTTCTGCCAAGCCGTTTTTTGAGGATTCTGGCTCATTTTACAAGAGCCGAGGATTCGTTTCAGCTTGGACTTTGTGAACATACAATATCTCAAAAGTACTAATAGAATGTGTACTTTCTCTGTCTAAAAGAGTTAGTTTGTAGAGTTAGTAGTTATGTAAGCATTAGCAGTTGAATACAGCATGGTTTTAGCGTCAGAAAAAATATTCAGAGATAAACGGCTTTTTGTGAAATTGGATAGAACCGTCACTTTAACCATTCATTTTTGGCTCTCTCTCTCTCTCTCTCCCTCCCCCTCTCGCTCTCTCTCTCTCTCCCTCCCTCTCGCTCTCCCTCCCTCTCTCTCTCTCTCTCTCTCTCTCTCTCCTCTCGCTCTCCCTCCCTCTCTCTCTCTCTCCCTCCCTCTCGGGAGGGAGACGCACTAGGTTTAATCCTAGTGAGAGGGGGAGAGGGAGAGAGAGAGAGAGAGAGAGGGAGGGAGAGAGAGAGAGCGAGAGAGAGAGAGCGAGAGAGCGAGAGGGAGAGTTGCTTCAACTCCTCCCTCCGTGGGCGTTCTTCTTGGCTGCAGCGCCGTGTAACAAGCACTTTCCTACCTGTGCAAATTCACTTTCTCATACTCTCGACCTCTCAAATAAATTTCTGAATAGAAATTAAATTACTCTAAATTAGAGCGAAAAAGAAACAAAAAAGAATGGGTTGAAAATCCCATTCTAAAAGCCTTTTATGGCTGTTTCCAATTTGGTGCTATTTTGCAGGGCAAAATGGCCTGCTGCTTGTCACCAGCCTCACTGCCCCGCTGCCGCTGTGCCTGGCTGTGCCTGTCTGCGTGGCCGCTCCCCGAGGAAGCCCGGCTGGACTCGCCCGCCTCCCGGAGCCCTGGCCGAGAGCTCCGATGAAGCCCCTGCGACTCTGGTCATATTTACGCTGCGTGCCTCAAAGTGTGCTCCATCCGCAATCCACGATGCAAGTTTGCAATCCCGCACCGCCAGCAATCAACGCGAAAACGAAAGCGCCTCCGCCAATCCATTTTCATGAGAATGGAAATGGATCACACTGCTTTTTGCTTGCCTTCCTACTTCCTTGTCGCCACTTAGTGGGTCGGTGGAATGGGTTGTACACGTTGTACACGTCCAATACTTATATAAGATATGTAAAAGGGTTAGATGCACAACCCACCGTCAAAAAAAAAAAAATCGATGCCAAGAACGTGTTTACACGTTGTTGGCAGTCAACAGCTGGATTCTGAAAACGTGTTTACACGTTGTTGGCAGTGAATGTGTTAATGCCAGGGGGGAAGATAGCATTAGGCCGGTATTTAAGGCCGAAATACCCATTCTGGCCTATTCTGAGTCACTAGTAGAAAAATGAATAAAGCTCGCACACTGCAAAGGCTCCAGTTTTGGTGTTTTTATTTGACACCGGTGGTTACGTTTCGGGCAGCATGCCCTTCTTCAGACAGTGTGACATAGGAAGTCAGTCACATGACGCAGGGGTCAACTTGGTCATGTGACAGGAAAAGCTTGGATGAAGAAAAGTTACATACAATTACAATTATACATTGTGATCAAAAGTGAAAATAGCACAGTTGTGGCATGTTGGCTATACTCCAGACTTTTATGTGGACAGAACCAAATCTGACCATAGAGAAACAACAATAATAATACACATCTCCCACAAAATGGGCCTGGGCATCCACTGGAGGTGCCCAGGATGACAATATACAAAGATAGAAATGGAACAATACAATACAATATATTATAATAAATGACAGATAAAGCAGGACAACTCACATATGCATTGTACTGCTAATTAAATGAGTTCCAAAGTGGTATTAATGCCTAAATGCGAGATCTGCATTATGTGAAGGAGATATATATATATATATATATATATATATATATATATATATATATATGTGTGATATATTCTGAGTCACGCCTCTTCGGCGTAAAGCGCATTTCGGGGCCTAAAAACATGATGCTATCTTCCCGAGTCAGGCGCAAAGCGTGTTTTTTTGCGTTTATGCCAGTTTACCGCCTAAGGCCAGGGGGAAGATAGGGCCCTTGGTGTTGAGTATTTTAAGAGAAGAGGGTTTTTTTTCATTTCCTGAAAAGTTGCCGTTTTGGAGATGCGTGGTTTTCATCGGACAGCGACGATATGGAGTAAGGTGACCAGATTTCTCAAATGAAAATCGGGGACATTTTCTGGTCCGCTAGGGGGCCCAGGGGGGGCTGTGCCCCCCGGCTTTTAGAAAATTGTGTACATTTTACAGTAAAATGCATAAATCTGGTGCACTTTGAGAGCAAAAGTAAGAGGCTAGATCTATGAAGAACTTTGTGATTTTGAAACAATTGAAAAAGAAGCAGTTTACAATGGTTACTAGTTATCTGCCACATTTTACCACAAATTAGACAGCCTAGGTAATTCATGGGAAATAGGCTACTGGTGTATTGTGTAGAGTGGCAGGAACATAAAGAGGGACAACTTCTCTCTTTGACCTCATCAACTGGTGGATCATTTATTTCCACAAAACAAAAACATTACAGTAGTGATTTATTACCTCAGTAGGCTAAACACTTTCCTTGAGTTTAGGGTGTTGCTCACCAGTTTCAAGTATTCAATGGCCACATGACCATATTAACTGCTAATTTAATATTAAATGCTGACAAAAAAAAAAAAAAATCATGTTAATACTAAAAGGCAATTTTAATGATTAAAATTGTAATCTAGAGATAAATATGACCTATTGTGTTAATTTAAACCAGGGGTTATCAAAGTTTTGATGGCTGAAGGCCAATTTAGGGAACAGTAGGCTAATGACTAGATAACAATGATCCATCGCCAATCATGTTAAAAATTTACATTTTTTTCAATGGAGTTTGGTGTACATAAAAACGTTACTGACTTCTCTGCAAAAACGTTTTGAGTTAGTTACTGCACTTACTTACCAGATAGTTTTACTGTACTTTTAACTATTCAAAACAACTGGGATGGATAACCCGCTGAATGGGGTCTGGTAAACAAGGACGGTAGCAAAAGCAGCAAGCAGACGCCGCCTATCGTTCGCCACCTCTGGGGCTTCAGTTGCGGGCGGCTGGGTCCTGGGAAAACCACGGCACGGGCAGAGGGAGAACATCTACTCAGTGATCTACTCTGTCACACACAGGCAGCACTTTGCACAACGTGCACAATGACAGGCTTTTGTGGTGCCGCAAATGCTCTGTTATCGAGTTTCTTGCCAGTATTATTATTTGACTTTGTGGCCAAAATCGGGGACATTTTCGGGGACAGCTCCAGCCGGGGACAGAGCACCGAAATCGGGGACTGTCCCCGAAAATCGGGGACGTCTGGTTACCATAATATGGAGAGGCACGCGCTTCTTCAGCAAATACACATTCAAAAATAAATAAAAGACCGGGGTTGATCTGGCTGGTTAATCAGCTAGCTATGCTACTAGCTACCTAGCAACTCGTCCATTAGTAAGCAAGCTAACATTACCTAAAATTAGCCAAAACAGTCGCAAGGTACCCGCCCTATGAAAACCAGGGCCAGTTTCCTAGCACCAGGACAGCGCCCCCAGCTTCCCTCTACCCGCACTGTGAGCTTCATGGTCGGCCAGAGATGCAGGACAGATCCTCACCCTCCAGCCTGTCCCCACCCGTGCTATGAGCTCCAAGGTCGGGCTCAGAGCCCCAGGACAGACCCCTCACACCCACCCACCCTCCAGCCCACTTCTACCCCGACTTAGGCTACATCTTCACTAAGCCGTTTTCAAAGACCCCGTAGTTGAAGCCTTCCCAGTCTACACTAGAGCAGGCTCCGAGCAGTCTCCGTCCATATTAGCTCATGCGAGACGCCCGCAATACGATGCTTTACATACACTGGGCATGCGCACGCCTCTATGTTTAGTACTGGAGTCCACAACGAGAGGGCAGCAACTACGCCTACGTTCAAGTCAAAGAAAAGAAGAAGAAGAAGAAGAAGAAGCAGCAAACTGTCAGAAAACAGCGTTACCTTTATGATCTTTTAATAATGTTAGTAGACACATAACTGTAGGCTATAGATCCCTGTTATGAGGCCAGTTTATAAAAAAATAACGCCTATTTCGAAATCGGACTTTTGAGGGCAGTGGATCCAGCCAGCACATCGACCATACTAGCTGATGGAAGCTCAGAGCTGCTCGCTTCATCGACATATAATAAAGATTCATATTCATCTCAGTGGCCTGGACACATTTACGTCCGTGATACCGGGCGAAATGGTCTGTGCGGTTCTGTGGTGATTAGCTCATGTCTTTGTAGCATTATGATTATGATTTAATTCATTATGGAAGATATATGTTGGTTTAACAGATGCAAATTATTTCTTACATAGCCTCCATGTAAAGTGACGCTATGGCCGTTATATAACGTGACGATCACATTTCAATAAATATAGTTTTTGCAGATTTGTTTCATGCTCTTCTGTATTGGACATTAAGCTGATACAGACTTGTCTTGAGCTAATTCCACGAAGCTCAGTTAAGAATATGGCAAGCTAATGTGTCATTGGAAAACATTTCTTGATAGTGTAACACTTAACACAATCAAATGTGTAGTCACTTTTTCACAGCAATAGCCTACTGTAGGCTACAGTCCAGCCCACCATGGTATGGGAAAGGAACCGTTGTTTGAATTATATTGAAATATATGTTATGGTGTAGTCTATGGAATGTATGCCAAATTTATACAGATATCACCATATTTCATTTCAATAAATATAAAGCATTGATTTGAAGCAGGAGGTCGGTTGTTTCGGCCGTCGTCATATCCTCTGGTCCAATCTTCGGTTGGTGTGCCTCGTCTGGTCCAATCTTCGGTTCCTGTCATAGTTCGTGTTCACTCGACATCAACAATCTTTATTTTATCACATCTGATCATTTTATCCAACCTGCCTCTGACAACTAATGGGCTCCTTCTGCGATCATATTGTGATACATTCAGGTAGCCTACATGATTTACCGAAGTACATAACAATAACAACAAGGCTATTTGTTGGCAATGTTTATTGACAAAAGCATTAAAACAAGCAAATAACAATATAATTCTCCGGTCACTGGCAGATAAATGCGTACAAATAGTTCAAAACAAATATCTCAGTCTCAAAACTGTTGGCATTTGACTTGTGTTATATCTGATGTTGAAACAACTGATTATCAGCAGTATTAACCTGCGCAGTAGCCTAACAGGTTAACGTTATAATCTCAGGAGAGATTAAGTAGGCTAAATAAACCATACACATGAGAATTACCGTTAACGTTACAGCATTTAATAACGTTCATTTTCCAAAAGTCCTGTTCCTCTATGGTGACTCGACGGTCATCATTCCCTTGAATAAATGAACGACACGTGTTATTAATCAATGGGCGTTTGTTTACCCAACACAATGGTGTGCAGCATGCAATAACATTTTTAAAACATTAACACGTAACTTCTGCTTCTCTAGAATGTTAGTCCTCATGTAATATTTGACAAATGGACATGTTAAATATATGCTTGCAATTACGTTAGCTAAAGATTACCTCAATTTTGTGGAAGGTAACGTCAAACTGCAGGCGGCCGGGGCCGGAGAGCTCATGGCTGGTGACGCGAGGTCTGGAGATAATATCCAAAAACTACTGACGTGCCACCACGATGCATCGGATCACAAGTAAAAAGGACAGAATAATTTGGTTATCCATTTCGTTATCCATGATCAAACGTCTGTCCACTTCTCTCAACTAGCGGGGTTATGTAAACAGTGCGTCGCCACAAAAAGTGCGTCACCAGTGCGACACACTTTCTTCTTCTGTTGTTTGTAGGCGGGTCGCCGACAGCTTCAAGCTGCTTACCGCTGCTTACCATTAATGGTGTTATACCATAGACATAAATAATATGGACGTAGCTATCCCATTACATTTATTCTCCCTGGCGGAGTGCAAACGTTGGCCATCAACATCTTGATATTTCATCAGCAGAGTGGGAGGGAATGGGTTGAGTCCTTCTGCACTTCACGTGAGATGGGGGTTTCCCAGAGCCGCAGCTCCGCCTGCTATTGGTCCGTGATCTGCAAGCTGCGCGTTCACTGGACAGGCGATCTGTCAATCACCCCCTTTTCTATCTATCTATTTTACTCCAAACGGGCGAGTTATATAAAAAATTACCCAACCCCACCCCCCACAGTTGTTATGAAAAAGTGAAATTAGCTATATAGACCAAAACCGTGTTTCGGTCCAGACCATAAAGATATTTAATTACTGTTAACAAGTGGGGCATTTTAACAGGAACGATGGGACTTCTGAGTCCTGCCTCAAGTGACCATTCGAGGAATTACAGCTTAAACAAAGACCCACATCTTCAGGGTAAAGGGGGTGGGCTTGCCCACTGTGTTATACATATGTTTAGCTTTAGCTGTTTAATCCTAAACTCAACAGGCAACATGCCCACCTTGAATTCGTTACATCCTACATGTGTCCTAGGAGGAGCATTCAGTAGATAATGAATGATATTATTTGGCCTAACCTGCAACCTCTTCTGTCATTTCATTGTCAGGCCACTGTACCAGGTAGAACAGGCAAAATCAAAATGGCACTGTATCAGTGCTGTTACAAGGAGTTTTGTAATAGTAATATCAAACTGACTTGTTCTGCAATACAGAAATTTAGTTTACTGGCACTTTTTGATAATAATAATAACGTATTCAAATTATTTTTTATCAGAACCAGCAAAAGTAGTACTCTGCCCCTCCCCCCCAACGGCAGTGCATTGTCCTGTCTTGTCTAAGCTAAAATGCAAATGAAGTAGAGTCACATGATCAAAGGTTTCATTTCCTCTTGAATGTTTACATCATCAAAGATAATCTGCTGATCTGATTTTGTTTCTTCCTCCAGGGTGGACCATGATGCAGTGCAGTGGTTGAAACCAGGTCTGAGGAAATGTAAGTATGCATTTAGTTTGATTCATGAAAACAAAGTAACACAATCAACTATAGAGTACCGCAGGGATGATGTATTTTTGTAGGCTTAACCAGAACTCCAGAACCTGAACTCCGCCAAGCCGCCCTAAGCTCATTCCCCAAGTTTGAAGTCGATCAGACGAAGGGTTCTTGAGATAAACCGCTTTTTGTGTTTGCCAATAGGTGGCGCTATGCCGAATAGCACAAAATTCGGCACTGAACTCTGTCAGTCAGGTCCCCCTACTGTAAATTAACTCTCCGAGTTTGAAGTCGATCCGTCGAATGCTTCTCGAGATAAACCACCACTTTGTGTTTGCTAGTAGGTGGCGCTATACTGAATTGCATGAAATTCAGCACTGCAATCCAACATGTACCCCTAATCGCAGTCCCCGAGTTTGAAGTTGATCCGACGAATGGTTCTCGAGATGAATGGCACTGCACTCCATCAGGTCACTCCATCACTCCATCACTCCATCACTCCATCATCTAAGTTAGGGGCAAACATACATGGGCAAAAATCTTAATCTGGCCCCCAATGTCCTGAAAAGAAAACAACCCCCAAAAACTCAATAAAAGGCAGAATTATGTGAATGAATCTCATCTGCTACAGCCATTTGATTTGTATCACTATATATTTATATCAGGGGATGAACAGGAGAAATGACCAATCACAGAGAGAGGGGTAAAAATAAGGAGACTCGTGTTGGCAGGTATGAAGTCGATCAGACGAATGGTTCCCGAGATAAACCGTGTTTGCCAATAGGTGGCGCTATGCCGAATAGCATGAAATTCGGCACTGAACTCTGTCAGGTCCCCCTACTGTAAATGCACTCCCCTAGTTTGAAGTCGAGTCTTGAGGGGGGAAAAAGCTTTTTGTGTTTGCCAGTAGGTGGCGCACATGCCGAGTCTATCTGCGTGTGTGTGTGTGTGGGGGGGGGGGGGGGGGTGTTAGCGGTCCGCCAGACAGACAGACAGACAGACAGGCAGGCAGGCAGACAGACAGACAGACAAGTAGGCAGACAGACAGACAGACAGACAGGAAGACAGAGACAGGCAGGCAGACAGACAAGTAGGCAGACAGACAGACAGACAGACAGGCAGGCAGACAGACAGACAGACAGACAGACAGACAGGCAGACAGACAGGCAGGCAGGTAGGCAGACAGACAGACAGACAGGCAGGCAGACAGGTAGGGAGGCAGGCAGACAGACAGACAGACAGGCAGGCAGACAGACAGGCAGGCAGGCAGACAGACAGACAGGCAGACAGACAGGTAGGCAGACAGACAGGTCAGCAGACAGACAGGCAGGCAGACAGACAGGTAGGCAGACAGACAGACAGGCAGGCAGACAGACAGGTAGGCAGACAGACAGGTAAGCAGACAGACAGGCAGACAGATAGATATCTCAATGTAAATGAACATCAGGATTAGACTGTTGGGATGTCATTATTCATGCCAGCTGCTCTCTCTGCACTGTCGGCCTCCTCGTGTGCTCTCTCTCTCTCTCTCTCTCTCTCTCTCTCTCTCTCTCTCTCTCTGTCTGTCTGTCTGTCTCTCTCTCTCTCTCTCTCTTTACTCTGAATAGTGAACATGCAAGAAATATGATCAAAAAGAATAAAATACACAGAGTCCAAGTCTACATTAGGATTAGACTGTCAGATGTCATTATTCTGTCTTATTCTGTCATTATTCAGGCAGCTTCTCTACACCCAATTATGTGTGCAACTTTAAAACCAGTTTCCTGCTATTTTATATAGTGTTATATAGTATAATATAGTGTTGCTAATTGACCAGCACAAGTAGAAATGAAAAGAATTGTAAGAAGAGAAGTCAGATCCACAGCTTCCTCCACTGTTTCCTCTGACCTGGAAAGTTTGGCAGGGGGTGGTTGACCTTCACTGCCCAGAATGACAGCAGGTCTCTCTGCTTCTTCTTCCCTGACATCTTTCAATTTGTTTCAAACAGACAAAAATGGAAGTGTGCAGTTAAGGAATGAATGACCCACAGTCTGAAAAGAGAGCTACATGTTACTGTCAATCCCCTTAGTTCATAGTAAGTATCAATTAGCTCACACATGCAAATACCTGATGATTTTAACTAACTAGCTATTAGTCACGGTTGTTGTTTTTGTTAAACCCACCGCAGCAAACTGCCACGCTGTTCACCAGCAGCCTGTGTAACGTTACTCCTGATCGGACTGAGTGACTAGAACACATTTTATTCTATAAAAATAAGGTATTTTGGATGATCAAGATGAGGTGGTTACCTACCGTTTGACCTCCTGCTTCAGTTGAAAGAGTGTCACGCCATTATTCAGCTGACACAGAAAACTGAGTTCTCTTTTCAAACTGTTCGCCAAACTGTTTTGTTCTTCTTCTTCCTGGGATAGTGACGCCATGACCCGCCCTACTCTGCCTCTGATTGGTTGGTACTCGTGGTTGTATTTTGTTGGGTTGGTTAGATTTAGGCAGGGGATGATTGGTTAAGGGTAGGATAAAAATATCTG
>NC_139635.1:12729348-12741848 GCF_964638095.1 Poromitra crassiceps
AAGCCAAAGAGAGTAGAAGGAAAGAGGGTGTGCTGCATATAATGCTGCATTTTTGGAAACAGCCACAAAGCAGCGCCGCCGCCATCTTGGCTCTTAAAACAACAACAGTAGCAGCAGCAGCAGCAGCAACACAATATATTTTGACCGGGAAGGAGAATGTACAGTTGAAAAATAAGCTCTGTACGGCACTTTGTATGCGGGATGTTTTACTGGATGCTGTTTTGACCATAGACAGACAGGTTTCACTAGTCTCCTTAGGGGCCAAAATGGCGGAGGTGTAGCTATGCCGTCGTTGTTCAAGCTAACCAACGTGAACAACACCACTTCCACTGTTATGACTTTCAAAATAAAACACCCTTGACTTTTAATTGAATTATATTATGTGAGAAAGTGGAAAATAATGTATTTAAGGTGACAGGCTAAACCTGCAACATGTCACATCACATCAATGATGCAATGTAATGAGAGAGTAGATGTTATTTTAAGGAATTAAATGATCGCCTATTGAACTTGTTTGTGGACAAACCATATCAGACACAAATTTTATTAATCAAAGTAAAGCCTTTTTTTAAAATATAGGCCTACATCTTAAAATGTGTTTGGAGGAGATATTTTAAGTTTAATAGTCTTCGAATTACATTAATATGATGTGAGGTTCAGGTAGCTTTGCAGAAATACTTTTATACTTTGAGTAGCCTACATTTCAGAGGCTGTACCATTTTTTTTACTTAAACAAGTTAATTCAGTAGTTATACTTTGACCAGAGTCTCTTTTTTTTTACACAAGTAACTGTACTTCTACGTAAGTAGCCTAAAGAATGTGTGTACTTTGCCATGGCTGTTTGTATTCTTTCTGTAATATTTCTGCTGTTTCTCTTCACTGCATGGGCCTTAATGGAGCCAGCAAAACGTCTTTACTATGGCGGAATAGTTGTTAATATATTGATTTTGTTCCCGACACTTTGTAACTTTGTTAAGAAAAGTGAACCACAAATGTACATTGTTTTCCTCCACAGTGCTGACATGCTGGTTTCACAAATTGATTGTGTTGATGAAGTGACTATATGCATAGAAAGATTGAACCAGTGTCTTTTACCAGCATGTGATGTGAAGCCAAAGTGAATGTTTGTAAAGAACAATAAAGTTTTTCATTTCAAGAATCAATAAAGTATTTCTTCTATATTAATTCCAGGAAGTGTATCAAAGCTGCTGGAGAAAATGTGAAAATGACATTCTAACTGAGACAGGTGTGTAGTGGTAAATACAGAGGTGGGTAAACTATCCAAGGTCAGTAGTTTATCCACCTTGTTTCCCCTCATTGAGTTATACAGTTGATCTAATAGGTGAGTAAAGTCTCCCTCATTTCAAAGAGGTGGGTAAACTGTGTTTACTTGTGTTTACCCTCCATATGCCCCTGGGCCCGTATTGACAAAGCATTTTATCTTACCACTAGGGGGACTCCTAAATATATCAATAAAAGTTCATATATAGCTAAGAGATTCCTCTAACATATTCACAAAGCTGCTGAGAGCAACTTGGACTAAGAAACGAGGGGAACTCTTAAACTAAGAGAAAGGGCAGGGTTGACCCTGTTGCTATGATGATGTCATGCTTCATGAAACTGTGATTGGTGGTCTTGGGCTGTCTTGGATCTCTGTCAGTGAAGTCATAATATAAATACTGTAGGAAGCAATAAGGTTATTAAAGTTAACTTAAACTAAAACCTCAAACTAGGTCTGAAAAAAACACATTTTAGATAACCAAAATCAAAACAAAAACTAGACTTTAGAAAAAACGAACTGAAATGATATTGTGTACTTATGAAACAAACTAAAATTAAAATATACAGACAGTTTTTGTTTTAGTCTTGAAAACAAAAATAACTGTAAGAACAGAATAAAAATAACAAATGATGAAAAATACAAAACTATAAGGATCCAGATAGGAGGTATCATGTTGCCATATTCAAATAAAGATTTTAAAATAAAAATATAGGCTGCGTGTCACTGATTTATTGAGCATGAAACAAAGAATAAGGAGTTTGGATAACTTCAAAAACCAAAGAAGAAGAGCGGGGGGAAATATGCCTGCAGATAAATGTGTCTTCCTCACCTGTCCAGAACCACCAATGTGTGAGAAGAGCTGCTATTCTTACACATTACAAGAACTCAGTCTCATTATACACTACATGGTTTTGTTGATTGATTCAAGTGTCATGATGCACTCCAGGTGCACCAACCCCCATGGGTTTACAAGACATATCAAATACAACAATAACACATCACAACAGTGCTACATTTAAAATAACACAAGTCGCAAGTCAGCAATAGATAAGACAGCAATAATGAACAATACATCAGTTTCTAAACCAAAGGTTCCGTCTTTGCTCCCATGACAAATACAATTTGCTGTGAGGAATTAAGGTTCCTTTTTTTAAACACAGCTCAAGTTTCTCATAGTCGTCCAACTAAAAAAAAGTCAAAATAAATAGAGGACATTTGACTAAAGAGTACATTTGGGGGGATTCTCTATTCTAGGCTGAGCAGATGCCCTCCTCTCTCACCACAAGAAGAGGGGCATCTTACCACGAGTCCGTCCCTTGCCTCATCATAAGCAGTACAATAGAACAAGAAATTAACCACATGTTCAGTTTCATGTAATTCACATAGTAAACAGTCTATCTTCTTCAGGGGTAGGATGAAACCTATACCAGTTTCTAGTGCTAAGGGTTCCCGATGATCATAACTGAGCACACTGGCACCGGAACAAGGGGGACATGGGGACATTTTGTCCCCCTTAAAATTTGGTCCCCCTAAAAATTTTTTTTTTTTTTTTTTTTTATCTGAGGGGGCAACTGCCCCTGACGCTTAGAGCCCACTTTACACTGTTTACACAGCCTGTGATGCTTGTTTAAACCGTGATCGTTGTGGGATTATTACACCTGAGACAGACAGACCCAGGGATCAAGTTACAGAGAGCCCACTTTACACTGTTTACACAGCCTGTGACACTTGTTAAAGCCGTGATCATTGTGGGATTATTACACCTGAGAGACAGACAGACCTGGACTCTGTATTGCACTCACTGTCATTGGCTGCTGCTATAATCCGGTTATAATATACGGTTATTGTTATTTTATTTTTGTGTTGAGATGACAAGTTTTGCACTGTGTTTCGAAGTGATAATAATAATAATAATAATAATAATAATAATAATAATAAGTTCAGTGTTTCTGCCTGTGTTGCTGTCTGTTGTAGTGTAATTATAAAATGACCTAAAGGGAGAGCAGGTCACCAAGTGAGTGAGAAAAGGAAAAATACTGAATAATTACATCACTACAGTATAATCCTAATGTTAATTTAAAATGAGATATTCATCTAAATATGGCTAAAAATCATCCAAACGTCCATAAAAACGTCAATAAAAAAAATAAAAAATAAAAAAAAATTGTGTCCCCCTTATTGCAAACTCATTCCGGCGCCACTGAGCACACAGAGATCTTTTTCCTCTGTTCAAATCAAACTTCGCATAGGGTTCAACACAGTAACTGTCTTTTATGAGACGATAGGTTCTTAGTTTTGATTGATACCATAAGTCGACAGACCATTTAACCGTATATGAAATAAACATATTACAGTCTCCCGGATGTCACAAAATACCCTTAAAAAAAAGATGAATGTATAGTATTTGTGTTTTGTCTTACAAAGGCAGGCATCAGTTTGAGTCTCCCCAGATGTGTGGAAGTTCTCTCTGCTGTGTGTCGCAGGTTATTGCTCGCTGCACTGTGCTGCTTGTTGTGGCCACCAGGAGACGCTGAGGACTCTGCTTGACCTGGGAGCCGACACACAAGACCTTCAGAGGGGAGCGGGCTGCAGACCTGACCACCAGATACTCACACACAGACTGTGCTGACTGACTTATCCTGGCAGGTGAGCGCGTCTGTTCTCTTTGGCAGCAGAGGTGATCTTGGTATCATTTTTAATCAGCTTGTGTGTGTATGTTTGTATGTATGGCCACAGAAGCTAAACAGGACTTGATGTCATATATGGCCCATGTTGGAGACACCATCTCTGACCCAGAGAAGATCCAGGGGAAACTCACCAAGGAAGACAAGGTGACAGATTGTCAAAAGTTAATAATATTACTCTGTTTTCTTTTTACTATGTACGTGTCACACCATCAATGGCTTGTTGGCACAGTTTTTTAACCAATGGATACCAAACTATCCTCAAGGTTTGAGGCTCAAACTATTCCATAATAAGCATGCAGGGCTTCAGATTGATTTCAATGACAAATGATAATAACCGTCCCCCCCCCCCCCCCCATTGTATTTATCATTGTGTTGCTCCCTCCCACTATGGTTGTGACAAGTGGTGATGAAAAACAACAACACACTAAAATTATATCAACTGTTATACAGTCTTTCAATTCATTTTCTGCCAATCTAGAACATCTGTAGCCATGCTGCTCCACCAAGTCAGCCTGGATCATCTGTAGCCATGCTGCTCCACCAAGTCAGCCTGAATCATCTGTAGCCATGCTGCTCCACCAAGTCAGCCTGGATCATCTGTAGCCATGCTGCTACACCAAGTCAGCCTGGATCATCTGTAGCAATGCTGCTCCGCCTGGATCCAGAATGTGAAAAAGCAGACAGTCTCAGGCTTTCGAGCTTATTATTATTATTATTAATTAGGACACACACACACACACACACACACACACACACACACACACACACACACACACACACACAAGTTGTTCTTTTTTAACTTTTTATGTGTGACATTTCATACGTATAGACAAAACCATCAGCAACATATAATAAAAGGAGGAAAATAACTGCAAATAAAGAAAAACAACAACAACACGCCAATTGTTTTGACTATGCACATCCCTTTGCTTAGTTACACTGCCCTCTGGTGGCGGAACATGAGGCATGACATGCTGGTCATGACTGTGTTAGGCTACCTGCATAATAGAACAGCGACAGTGTGAGTGAGAGCGAGCTGGGAGTACCCTGCCTTCTCCTGATAGATACACAGACCGCACAAAGAGGCAGGCTGATACAGAGAAGTTTTGGACCATGGAATAGTGAAAATATCATCTCATGAGACCACAAAGGGTTTGGAGTAGACATATGTTACAGTACATGTTGTTTGTCATTTAATGATTACTGTAAATAAACAGAATTTAATTTGGGCAAATAGGGGGAATCAGGTGATCTGACAGGTGTATTTTTACATTAACATATTGTCAAACTTTTTTTTTCTCTTTTCTTTTTTTAAATTTAGGACTTGGGTTGATCTGTAATGTGCTTTGTAAACTTTTGGAAGTGTTATAAGCCTAGACTACATTTAGCCTAAGTTATCATTATTATTACTGTAAGCAGCATTAGTTTGAATAGCAGTAGGCCCAGTGAAGTGATCAGCAGTCAATAGCACTGAACAGGGATGAAACCTGCACTCCAACCCAGAAGGGAAACGTATCATCAAAGACAAATAGACCCTTATAGGTCCAAGTGACACCTTGTTTCCCCTCATTGATTGATCCAGTTGATGAGAAAAGAGAGCAGTAAACTCTCAGCCTCATCAAAGCCATTGAAAAACAGCTTCAGCTCATTTGCACATTCCTGATTGTAGCCGGTGTAAATGTCAACTCACCTGACATTTATTCTCATACTCGCCCTTTTTGGTAGACGGGTAAAGTGATGACTTGATTCTGAGAGAAAGGAAAGAAGCTTCGATACTGTGCTCACATCTATTTACTGTATATCATATATATATATATATATATATATATATATATATATATATATGCCGGTTTACGTGCGATCGGGCTGAAACTTCGGGGGGTGTAAAGAGCACCCGTGCAGGTGACCTGACGGAGCCAGATTTTTTAAATTAGGTGATTGCCCTAATTACCGATGTCATAAGTGATGTCATAAATTACTGACAATGTCATAAGCGATGTCATCAGTGATGTCACTTGAGCAATTAAGGCAACTGATGTCATAGTGTTGTCATCAGTGATGTCATACATAGGCATTGTGAGATCATTGTGACATCACTGATGATGTCATCATTGACACACACACGAGAGAGACTGAGGGAGAGGGGGGAGAGGAGGAGAGAGAGCGGGAGAGAAAGGAGAGGGGGAGAGAGAGCGGGAGAGAGGGAGGCTTTGCGCGCGCGCCAATAGCGCAGGCGAGGCCACGCAGCAGCTGAGCTGCGGGCGTGGTGACACAGCGGCCGAGCTGTGTATGCGAGCTGCAGGGTGGGCGAGCTTAGGAATCGAGCGCGCGTATAGAGCGCGAGATACCTAGTAAATATAAACTAGGAATCATAAACTAGGGTTTGAAAATGTTTATAATAATATAGTGTTTACTAACCTGTATGTTTTTTTTTTATCATTAGTGAAACCAACAACACAGGAAATAGTTTGAAGTATTTTCGGCTTCTTGTACAGTCTTTTGCTATGGCAGGTGTCACCCTAAATGTGTGTTTGGCCTATGGGCCTACAACAAAATGACTTATTGCCATCTGATGTATAGTGGTGTCAGGATTCACTGTCATCTAAGACAAATAATCAACATATGTACATTGTTTTTGTCGATTATAGCCATTATTGATTTGTTTAATAAAACAACAGAAAAAAACACTTCAGACTTGTCAAGCACATTTGAAGATGGATTTGTTCTTTCAATTGAGTTCTCCACTGACAAACTGTCTGTCGGTGAAACAAGTCCTGTAACTATTCATGTATCTTGTCTCTTTTCCTTTCTATTTCTTGGCAACATAATGTTATCATCAAAAAGGGTTTTAGTTTCAGTTAAAGCAGACTCTGGTTAATATGGTTTAAATTCTGTCATTTGTTTCATGGTAATTGGTAACATTTCTGGTGATGAACTTGCAATCTCATGTATGTTTCTTACATGAAAATAATATCCTGAAATAAAAGCCAATGGAAAGAGCTTGTTTGGTTACATGACTGTTATTAAAATGTCAGATAAACATGGCCTACCAGTAGCATACAATAAAACACATGACTGAACTATGGATGAGAAAGCCAGTTGTACAGTATTATCATTCTGTTGGGTCATTCATGGGTCGAATAGCGTATCTGATATTTCCCACAGCACCTGAAGGCAGCGGCAATGCTGAAGCTGTTGAGGCCGTAGGGTTGAAGAGCTGCGCCAAGCCACAGAGAACAAAACTGGAAACTAGGTGCTTAAAAATAAAATCACAATTAGTCATCAGAAAAAGAGAAAGTCCTCTTAAGCCTATGCATTTTTTCCAAAATATTTAATGGAAGCATTACATTAAACATGCATTGAAACTCTATCTGTAAAATAGGCAGTAAAATGTTTGTTTTAGGGACTGTTGGTTATTTATGAGAGGGGGGGGTATGGTGCAGGGGCGACTTTGTTTTCGTTTTTTTCCTTCACCCTCCCCAGATCTATAAATATTTTTCCATGTCCCTCCCTGAGTGACTGGAGATAAATGCATGACCCTCCCTCCACCATAAATAACCACACTTTATCATATTCACACCAATGGTAGTATTGAAGAAAATATGACCTTTTCCGATGATTTGGCTACGTTTGATAGCGCCCTATGACATCGGGGGAGAGAGGGGGCGGGGGGCATATAACGTATAGGCTACCCAGCCCAATAACTGCCTCATCTCCTAGCTATAAAGCCTACAGTAGCCTAGCCAGGGCAGGCGCGTGCCATTCTGCCGCTCTAGGCGAGAACAAATTATGCCGCCCCCAATTGGCAACACCATACCAGCATCAAAGTATGCATGACGCAATATGCAGGCATTTTGCACATCCATATAGCCTACCTACAAAAATAACGCACCACAGGTCTGCACAGGTCTGCATAATAACTCCAATAACCACAGCAGTCATGATACAGCACAGATATTTTCCAAATAATCACATTTTTCAGACCCTCAAACTATGCAAATCTCTCTTATCTACCACTTTCTCATGTGCATAAAACACGGAATGTGCGCACGGCGGCGCAACCACAGTAATATAAGACTCACAATGTATTTAGCCTATAGCCTATATCATAAGCAGATTCACAACTTAACAAAGGCGAGTTGTTGTTACGAGCTGTTGGCAAATAAAGCTTGTTTACCTTTCAGAAGTGGACACCAGCGGGGGCTGCGTCAGCAAAGGTCTTTAAATAAATCCAATCATCCTCTATTAGGATTCTCTCTGCCAGTTCATTTTATATGGAGATTGTTGCCAGTCCATTAAGTCTGTCTTGTTTCATTGTAGGCTACTACTGCAGAGGTAGTTTCAACTTTGAGAAACTTCAGATATTGTATCTTGGAATTTTGGTCTCTCCAATGAATGGGCAGGCAAAGTGCGCACTGCGCACCGCACAGGGAAACAGATTGTTTTGGAACCCAGAAACAACGTTAGAAATATCGCGCTAATTTACTGATTACACTAATACTGGTACACACATATGAGCACATGGCCTAGGCTACCTTAACCCAAAGTTAATGATGTAAATTAGTCTACTTGTAGGCTATGTCCCTTTTCCTCATTCAAGCGGGATGGAGAAGACATGATGACCCGCCCTCCTCTGCCTCTGATTGGCTAGTAGTAGTGCTTGTTTAGGCATGAGGAGTGATGATTGGTTGGGTTAGGGTAAGAATATCAGGGTAGGCCAATCAGAGGCATAGTAGGGCGGGCGGTTCGTGCCGCGGACAGCGGCGAGAGAATGGATCTAGCGGGGAAGAGCATGAGAGGCAGAGCGCTGGAGAATATTTGGAGAGCTGCAAGTGAAGGCGCACAATTTGCTGCCCCTTCAAGTGCCGCCCTAGGCGGTCGCCTATGTCGCCTATATGTTCGAACCGGCCCTGAGCCTAGCCAACTGCATATGTGTCAACAATTCCAGCTCTGAAACAATATAAAGCGATGATAAACGTTTCCAGTCAATGCACCAAGCAAACAGCAGGACCGAGTGAGGGCCTGGACACAGTGCATAGGAGCAGCGGTTTACGTGAAAGGAAGGAATGGGAGATACCAAGTCCAGTCACCATACAGGTAAACCATAGATATAAATAGGGGAGTAAACACGAATTTTGGAACGAAAAAACGCATTTAAAATATATACAAAATACAAAAAATGAATGTTGTATAGCCCTCCCTAAAGCCAAAATAAAAAACACAAGTCCCTCCCCAGTACTCAAAAAAATATTTGATATCCCTCCCCCTTTCTGCACCATACCCCCCCTCTCATAAATAACGAACAGTCCCTTAAACATCGTTGATGACACAAAATGTATTCTATTGTGCAAACCCAATGAGTCCTCTTAAGTTTTTAGCTCTTTTTGTAACTGCTGCGCCTGTTGCCTAATGCACTTTTTATGCTCCTTCTTAAAGTTTTGTTGTGATGCTTTTAAATGTCCATTTTATTCTCTTCTTTTATTCTTTTATTTTCTTGTCAACCATTTCATGTGAAGCACTTTGAATTGCCTCTGTGTATGAAATGTGCTATAAAAATAAACTTGACTTGACTTGACTTGACAAACAAAATGACAGATTTTAAGCATAGGCTACATGTATTCTTGACTTTCCTTTAGAGAGTAAAAAATACATTTGTCAATAATTTAGTCAAATTCCCCACAGTGTGAAGATAAAGCTTCTGCACATTCCTCCTTAGATAGGCCTCTCTCTATTTTCACTTAGATACTTTATATTTCTCAGTGGGCTTGCTCGAGCTTTGACAGAAGAAACCACGGTAGTGATACTAAAAGCTGTAGTTCCAAAATTGGCCACTTGAGGCTGCTCCAAAAGGGAGTCGTTCCCCACCCACCCCATGTGAAAATGCCCGAGTTTATAACAGGGCCAACACGTAGCAAACAGTTTATTTCCATGGAAACGGCGATGCTTTGAACACCACCCTGTTATGTGACCTAAGCGTTGCAGCCATACATCAAAGCCTGCTGCACACCGTTGCAAACCGTTTAGAGCAGAGGTTTTCAAAATGGGAGGCGGGTCTCCCCTGGGGGGCTCCAAGCAGTTTCAGGCGAGGCTCAGTGAAAAAATATGACATTGGTTAAAAGGAGATCTTATAGAATAACCTAAATGTGTGTGTGATTTAGTTAAAGAGTTACAGTAGTTTGGGGGGGGGGGGGGGTTGACAGTTTTTCCCACTCCCCCCAGAGTCAGAAATAAATAAATGCCATCAGACACCTTTTATCTATTTGGTTTAGTCTGAAGTTTGTCAAACAGAAATCAGCTCTTGGGTCAATTGTTGAGTGTCTATGAGGGTCAAACAACATCATCACGATCACAAAGGCATCCAGGAATTGAGCAAGGGGGACTCCTTTTTTTTCTTTGCGTGTATTTAGCGGGGGGTTCCTATCTGGAGGAACCCCCAGGAAAGCATGGGGAGAACATGCAAACTGTGCACAGAAAGACCCTTTTGACGAGCCCACCTGGGCACTGTGCAATGAGGACACGTTCCAGGCGGGAATCGAACGCAGGACCGTCTTGCTGTGAGGCCAAGATGGCGACGGCCACACTCCCATACTCTAGGCTTCAAAACGTGAGTCCAAAAACCAATGGGTGACGTCACGCTAACGACGCTAATTTTTAGACAGTCGATCGATGGTATTCACCTTATGTAGCTCCGCCCACTTGACCCATTCTGTCACGACCCATTCTGTCACGACTCCCTGTTCAAAATGCCGGCTGTTCTAACTCCTCAGTCTGACTCACCTGGTCAAACACGAGGCTGAAGTTGGCTCCCGATTCGCAGCTCCCGATTGGAATTTTCCAGTCCACCTTAAAAAGTGGAATAACGCCTCTAGATGGCGTGGTTCGACCATTTTCAAGCGAGTTCATGAACTGGAAAACATAGGTATATAGGGGGGATATGTAAAGAGAATACATTATAGAATGAATCCTGCATTTTGTTCGTTTTTAATGTTGCATGCAATTCTTATTGACCTCAAAAAGGTTCTCCTATTGGTGTAAACAGCTGGAAAAAAGAGTTGATTTCACAGCTTTTGCCCATCTAGACTGCATAAAACCACCTCCAACTCACAGACCATTACACATATTCTTTTCAAACCTGGCCTAGATTATAAAGGGGACATTAGACTCTCATTATAGCACAGTGTCTGATTTGTGAAACATATTTCTGATTTGTGAAACTGCTCTAATTGCAGTTTTCAACTGATTTTTACCATCTAGACCGCATCAAACCAGGTCCAGCTCAAAGACCATCACTCTAATTCTTTTCAAACCTGGCCTAGATTATAAAGGGGACATTAGACTCTCATTATAGCACAGTGTCTGATTTGTGAAACATATTTCTGATTTGTGAAACTGCTCTAATTGCAGTTTTCAACTGATTTTGACCATCTAGACCGCATCAAACCAGGTCCAGCTCAAAGACCATCACTCTAATTCTTTTCAAACCTGGCCTAGATTATAAAGGGGACATTAGACTCTCATTATAGCACAGTGTCTGATTTGTGAAACATATTTCTGATTTGTGAAACTGCTCTAATTGCAGTTTTCAGCTGATTTGGAGCATCTAGACCGCATCAAACCAGGTCCAGCTCACAGACCATTACACATATTCTTTTCAAACCTGGCCTAGATTATAAAGGGGACATTAGACTCTCATTATAGCACAGTGTCTGATTTGTGAAACATATTTCTGATTTGTGAAACTGCTCTAATTGCAGTTTTCAACTGATTTTTACCATCTAGACCGCATCAAACCAGGTCCAGCTCAAAGACCATCAATCTAATTCTTTTCAAACCTGGCCTAGATTATAAAGGTCTTTGAGCTGGACCTGGTTTGATGCGGTCTAGATGGTAAAAATCAGTTGAAAACTGCAATTAGAGCAGTTTCACAAATCAGAAATAGTTTCACAAATCAGACACTGTGCTATAATGAGAGTCTAATGTCCCCTTTATAATCTAGGCCAGGTTTGAAAAGAATTAGAGTGATGGTCTTTGAGCTGGACCTGGTTTGATGCGGTCTAGATGGTCAAAATCAGTTGAAAACTGCAATTAGAGCAGTTTCACAAATCAGAAATATGTTTCACAAATCAGACACTGTGCTATAATGAGAGTCTAATGTCCCCTTTATAATCTAGGCCAGGTTTGAAAAGAATATGTGTAATGGTCTGTGAGCTGGACCTGGTTTGATTCGGTCTAGATGCTCCAAATCAGCTGAAAACTGCAATCATAGCATTTTCACAAATCAGAAATATGTTTCACAAATCAGACACTGTGCTATAATGAGAGTCTAATGTCCCCTTTATAATCTAGGCCAGGTTTGAAAAGAATTAGAGTGATGGTCTTTGAGCTGGACCTGGTTTGATGCGGTCTAGATGGTAAAAATCAGTTGAAAACTGCAATTAGAGCAGTTTCACAAATCAGAAATATGTTTCACAAATCAGACACTGTGCTATAATGAGAGTCTAATGTCCCCTTTATAATCTAGGCCAGGTTTG
>NC_139635.1:12746848-12789348 GCF_964638095.1 Poromitra crassiceps
TTTCTAAAACCACCACATTAAATATTAATTTGCATTGAAGCAGCTAGCCACTGCGTGATTTCAATATTATTGAGAGACTGATTTAATTTGCACAGCAGAGCAGATATTGCATGCATATACAACAGACATTTTCCACTCATGAATGACTGTTGTACTGTGTTGAGCTATTGACTCTCTGTCTGCTCTCATCAACTGATGTTTGTATTGCGTTTGTCATGATGGCTTTTTATTGTCTGCTGGGCAGGTTTCCCCTGTGAGGAGAAGCAAGCTTTGAGTAGAATCACAGACTGTTTGACCTCCTGTCGTCAGCAGACTCTGAGGGACTTAGCTCTCCTAATCATTAACCTGGACCAGAAGGTCACCCTGGTTGGCCTGGTGCGCCCGTAGCCATGGTTACGTTTATCAACACATTTAATTCATGCTGATTGGTGGTTTGGGTCGGGGGCGGGGCAGTGCTGACAGCTGTGTTGGTTTACTGTGCTGTAATACAGTGATACAGACAGAACATGTTACTGTAACTGTGATGTAATACAGTGATACAGACAGAACATGTTACTGTAACTGTGATGTAATACAGTGATACAGACAGAACATGTTACTGTAACTGTGATGTAATACAGTGATACAGACAGAACATGTTACTGTAACTGTGATGTAATACAGTGATACAGACAGAACATGTTACTGTAACTGTGATGTAATACAGTGATACAGACAGAACATGTTACTGTAACTGTGATGTAATACAGTGATACAGACAGAACATGTTACTGTAACTGTGATGTAATACAGTGATACAGACAGAACATGTTACTGTAACTGTGCTGTAATACAGTGATACAGACAGAACATGTTACTGTAACTGTGATGTAATACAGTGATACAGACAGAACATGTTACTGTGACTGTGATGTAATACAGTGATACAGACAGAACATGTTACTGTAACTGTGATGTAATACAGTGATACAGACAGAACATGTTACTGTAACTGTGATGTAATACAGTGATACAGACAGAACATGTTACTGTAACTGTGATGTAATACAGTGATACAGACATAACATGTTACTGTAACTGTGATGTAATACAGTGATACAGACAGAACATGTTACTGTAACTGTGATGTAATACAGTGATACAGACAGAACATGTTACTGTAACTGTGATGTAATACAGTGATACAGACAGAACATGTTACTGTAACTGTGATGTAATACAGTGATACAGACAGAACATGTTACTGTAACTGTGATGTAATACAGTGATACAGACAGAACATGTTACTGTAACTGTGATGTAATACAGTGATACAGACAGAACATGTTACTGTAACTGTGATGTAATACAGTGATACAGACAGAACATGTTACTGTAACTGTGATGTAATACAGTGATACAGACAGAACATGTTACTGTAACTGTGATGTAATACAGTGATACAGACAGACCATGTTACTGTAACTGTGATGTAATACAGTGATACAGACAGAACATGTTACTGTAACTGTGATGTAATACAGTGATACAGACAGAGCATGTTACTGTAACTGTGATGTAATACAGTGATACAGACAGAACATGTTACTGTAACTGTGATGTAATACAGTGATACAGACATAACATGTTACTGTAACTGTGCTGTAATACAGTGATACAGACAGAACATGTTACTGTAACTGTGCTGTAATACAGTGATACAGACAGAACATGTTACTGTAACTGTGATGTAATACAGTGATACAGACAGAACATGTTACTGTAACTGTGATGTAATACAGTGATACAGAGAGAGCATGTTACTGTAACTGTGATGTAATACAGTGATACAGACAGAGCATGTTACTGTAACTGTGATGTAATACAGTGATACAGACAGAACATGTTACTGTAACTGTGATGTAATACAGTGATACAAGACACACCATGGTACTGTAACTGTGATGTAATACAGTGATACAGACAGAGCATGTTACTGTAACTGTGATGTAATACAGTGATACAGACAGAACATGTTACTGTAACTGTGATGTAATACAGTGATACAGACAGAACATGTTACTGTAACTGTGATGTAATACAGTGATACAGACAGAACATGTTACTGTAACTGTGATGTAATACAGTGATACAGACAGAACATGTTACTGTAACTGTGCTGTAATACAGTGATACAGACAGAACATGTTACTGTAACTGTGATGTAATACAGTGATACAGACAGAACATGTTACTGTAACTGTGATGTAATACAGTGATACAGACAGAACATGTTACTGTAACTGTGATGTAATACAGTGATACAGACAGAACATGTTACTGTAACTGTGATGTAATACAGTGATACAGACAGAACATGTTACTGTAACTGTGATGTAATACAGTGATACAGACAGAACATGTTACTGTAACTGTGATGTAATACAGTGATACAGACAACATGTTACTGTAACTGTGATGTAATACAGTGATACAGACAGAATCGTTAGGTGAAGGGGAAAAAATGCAAATTGAATTTGCTTGATTGGCCAATAATGTGTGGAGGACCACATATAGTATATATGGACTTTGGACATGCCTTCGGGCAGTGGTTCTCAAATGGGGGTCTGGGGACCCCCAGGGGTCCGTGGCACTTTGCCAGGGGGTCCGCGAAAAGTTTGAAGGAAAATAAAAATAAAAACTTTTTTTGTGTGTGTTCAAAAGCTTCATAGTTCAATTAAAATATTTTATGCTTTAAATCTAAAATGGTTGATGGATTACATTCTAATCTAACAAACCCATCAATTTAAAAGTCAAGCATGTTACCGTGCAAACAATTTTCTATCTTGTAAGGGGTCCTTGGCTGAAAAACATTTGAGAACCTCTGCCTTAGGGGAACCTGACGGAGTTCAGTGCCGGATTTTGTGGAATTCGGTATAGCGCCACCTACTGGCAACACAAAAAGTGGTTTATCTCACGGACCGTTCGTCTGATCGACTTCAAACTTGGGGAGTGCACTGCTGGCAACCCGACAGAGTTCAGTGCTGAATTCTGTGCAATTCGGCATCGTGCCACCTAATGGCTACACAAAAAGTGGTGTATCTCAAGAACCATTCGTCCGATCGACTTCGGGGGATAATAATAAGACATTAACTGAACCAGGCGCGTAGCCACGGGTGTGCTAGGGTGTGCCAATGCCACCCAGACAGGCCGCTGGCACACCCAAAAAAAATGGGGTAAAAAAGGTTTTTTGTTTTGTCTGCAAAACACATGTCAACGCTGTCATGCACTGTGTCCAACTGTCCGCCTGCAAGTAAATCCATAGAGAAAATAAGTAGCAAAGAGCGTTCCCATCTGCAACGAAAATCACTTCCTTGTTTGCCTGAGACGCATGTGTACCCATGCGTCTCAGGCAAACAAGGAAGTGATTTTCGTTGCAGAGAGGTAACCCTCTTGGAACCACTCTTGCTGGTTCCACTCGCTATGGATTTACTTTGAAAATGACAGTTTCGCGTACTTTGGATTATTATTTGATGATCGCATGGTGAGTACACAAGTCACAACATGTATGTGATTGTTTCTAGCGCTGTTGTGTGTGCTTTTGGGGGAATGAACGGCGGTAGCATATTAGAGACTGCCACACTACTGTACTATCTAACTAGCGTTAACAGTACTAGCAGCCCCCATGTATCACTGTGAAACGCACTTTCTAATGCACGCCACGCACAGTGAAGATGTTGGCGGCGTGTCCCTTCGCATTTAACGTTAGCCAGGAGACTTTTCAGTCATGCATCTGCATGCGTCTCAGATTTCTAATAATATACGGGTCCACACGAACATGCCAACCAAATTTGCGTTCTTTCCCGACTAGAACACTCATTGGAAAAAGTAGGTGAGACTTTTTTGACATACTAAACAAAGTGGTTTTACATGTTGCCAAAAAATACAATTTAATTGACTGCTTCTACCTGCTAATAATGAGTGCGAAAAGGAGCAAACAACACACAAATATTCCTCTAAATCTGGTTTGAAAAGACCCAAATTTTTTTTGGTGGCGGCCTTGCGGCCGCCACCAAATAGTCCGCCCCCTGGCATACCCTGGCTTTCTGTGGCACACCCAATGAGCCGAGTCTGGCTATGCTAGTGAACTGAACTGCTCATTTTTTGGGACTGTGAACTTAGTTAAACATTTTAAATTGGGAATTATGAACATGAACACGTTCATTGAACACTGGTCCCAGCAAACTAGATTTGAATGCTGGGTAGTGGCCTGATAATCTAGTTGATTAAAATGTGCATCGCTACTCTGTGTGTTTGCATATGGTAATAAAGATGAAGTGTGTGTGTGTGTGTGTGTGTGTGTGTGTGTGTGTGTGTGTGTGTCTGTGTGTGTGTGTGTGTGTGTGTGTGTGTGTGTGTGTGTGTGAAAACACCCACACACTGGGTGTCTTTCAAGGTCACCACTTTCTCTTTAATCATGGGTTGGTTCCTCCGGGAGCAGCAGGTGTCTGATGCAAACAGACAGATGGCATCGTGGGAAATGTAGTGTCTTTGTTGGGGAGAGCACAGCTTGTAATGGCCCTGCCAGGAGGCATTAAACAGTATAGCAGGAGGGGGGGGGGGGGGGTGAAGCTGATTGAAATTGCATTCCCCCCGCGCGCGTCGCCGGCTTGGCTTCGCTCCGCCATGCAACACCGCAGTCTATTTCACACTCTGCTGCAGGGTAACCAAATTACGGACGCCAGCGGTTACAACATTTTCTAAACGTGTACACTGGACATTCTGGCAGCGTGTAACCGGTTAACCCCATGTTTTTGTTTTTGTTTTCTTTTGGACCGCATTTGCACATTGTGACCCATATGCGTCCTTACAGTACGTGCAACGTACTGCACTTGTGTGAAAACATTAACGATAAAGTTATCGTCTGTAGCTTGCAGGCAGTAGATGTCCACTAAACTTATTTTTCTGATAGTTAAACGCTGGAAGAGCACTGAGGAGCACAGATCCCAGCACACCAAGGACGCATATTGAAAACAACGTTAGCAGTGGTAGCTAGCTTGATAGCTAACAGTCAGTTAACAACACATACTGTGATAAAAAGCACAGCACTCACCAGTGTCGAGCCAATCTGCTCCCACAATTGAGCCTTTCTGTCTCTGTAGTGATAGTTTCTCCATATGATTAGTTGGCTGAAAACGAGCACCCGCACCAGCGTCTTTCTGAAGCCACTGCTGAGTTAACGTTATTGTCAAAGTCCTTCCCCGCACACTGTCCACTGGGACCACCGCTCCCCAGCACACCCCCCCAGCGCCAAACTGACAGGAATACGCCTAGCGGACACACGCACAGTTTTTTTTGATGAGAAATTAATGATTGCGAGTCCAGAACATAGTAAAATCATTGTCAAAACGTTATTTAAAAGGACACACACAAAAAGATGTGAAAACGGTTATTGATTTTTCTAAACGGATATGAATTAATATCCGTGTACCCGTGTAGTCGTGTACACCGTGTCATCCCTAAACCGAATAATACAGGATTTAAAAGATAAAATATGAGTAACTGTATTCCATTACAGTTACAGTTTAATTGGTGGTATTCTGAATACAGTTACTGTGTTTAAAAATAGATTACTTTAAAGTCGAGCTGAAATGAAAAAAATACTTTATATTTTAGATCACATCCCTGTTTATACAGTGCACCTACCGTAAAACTTCAAATATCAGCTCGGGCGTTTATTTACTAAAATGTGTAGCTAGTCTATTTGGGACCGGCGTCTATTTGGGACCTGCGTTTAATTATTTTTGCACAAAATTCTTGCTCAGCAAAGACTGGTAATCGTATCAACTTATTTATTTAAACCAGTATGAATAGTACTTGGATAAAAAAGTACAGTAGGATGCGTCCTGGTAGCTCACCTGGTAGCACGCATTCCACGAAGGCGCGGCCTACCCGGGTTTGAATCCGACCTGCGGTCCTTTGCCGCATGTCATCCCCTCTTTCTCTCCCCTTTCCTGTCTGCCTACTGTCCTACTGTCTGCCTACTGTCCTACTGTCCTATATAAAAAAAGTACAGTATAGAGATCTGGTTTGACTGTGCCACCTGCTATTTGGTGTGTTTTTCAGTACAGTAATTGGTCGCATGCAGCTGCCAAACAGCCATATTTCAAACAAGTAACATGAGCCTACCGCTCACATTTAGCTGTTTGTGTTTCATTAGAAAGCAGGAGTTTGATTAGCGAGTAACTAACTAACGTTAGCATTTAGCAGCAGCTAACGTTAGCTCAGTAACCAGCTGGTCAGCACTTCTATCAGACAATACAGTGTTGTGCAACACGCAGACTTACCAAATATTTCCAATACATGTCCAGTATAATCCATACTGCCTTTATGATCGCTGTTCCGCTAACACTGAATATTTTGATTAGCAGATATCTGTAATAGAACTTTTTGATTGACACATATCTAGGGACATGGCCTAATGTAATATAGCCTACAATGATGTAATAGGAGCATACAAAAACAATAAAACAAAACAATAGAATAAATAATGCAATAAACGAGGAAAAACACGTGAATAAATAATTATACCAAATAAATACATAAAATATACACACAAAATCCAAATGAAGAAAGAGGTTTGAGATGTGTTTACACTGTAAACAAGGAGGCAGCATCCATCAGTGACAGCATCAGTGCAGGATGAGTGGAAAACGACCTCACATCCTCTCCAATTCCCCTTGTATTGTCATCCTAACACAGGCCAGTATTGATGGTAAATGTGCATTCATTTCTCTCATGCACAGAAGCTATAAATAGCTGATATAGATAATACTGTATTGTATATTGTCTTGTGCTTACATAAGAGCTAACAGAGAGAGTCAACAGTATGGCAGCACAAGACAGACTGGCAGGAGGACGAACATCTAGTAGCATCACTGACATGATCAATATTATAATCATATCAATATTCAGTATTACAGCAGCTGTGATACTGAATATTGATGCATCATCATTCAAAAACAAACTCACTAACAATATCTGTTGATATGTCTAAAGTGTCTGTAGTCTCGCTGGCCAGCCTCCTCTCCCTTCCGTCCGAGGAGTCTGGCGCTGCAGGTCTCCATAACTGGGATAAACCCTCCTCAGCTCTACTCTGCTCTCCCATTGGAGGCGTCTGCCGGATTTCCGCTCCCCGCTTAAGAAGCTCTGTCATTGGCTCCGACCATGTCAATCAGAGCGGCTTCCGCTCCCTCCTCCCTGTGTGTTGCTGTAAATAGTCCCCTGCCGCCTCAGGGAAAACAACAACGCTAACTAGCTAGCAAGCTAACGGCAGAAACCGACACGCTAGCTCGTTGCTACACGCTGAAAACGGCAAGTTGGATTGTTTGAAACTATTTTCCAAGGGCACTGCCGCTAAGCGCCGCCCATCGCAATCCCACTATGGAGACCTGCGCCGCCAGACTCCTCGGACGGAAGGGAGAGGAGGCTGGCCGGCGAGACTAAAGTGTCTGTGACACTCAGTAGTAAACTTATAGCTACTTTATGGTATTTGATGGTATATTTTAATCTTTTATAGTATAACTATATTCCTATAGTATTCCTGTAGTATTTAAACTGTAATGTTCCCAATGATAATGTCATTATGGCACTTTAGCAGCTTTAAGCTTTTCGTTGAAGAATAGAATATCAGAACACCGCAGTGCTAGAAACCGTGACCCCCAAGAGTCCGGTGGCCAACCATTTTGCCAGCATGAACCACTCTGTTGCCTCCCTCAGCTACATCGGGATTAAACATGTGAAACTTCCACGCAGGGGAGGGGACATCAACAACCTTTTACTCAAACGAGAACTTTTTTGGATTTACACACTGGACACTCTGTCACCTAGGGGCCTGAATGAGGACATGGACATTCGTCCTTTTCTGTAATTATTTTTGCAACTATTGGTGTGTAGCTGACTGATCTCTCTCGTCTCCATTTTTAACTTGATTAAATCTATGTATTCACTTTGATGTTTTAACTTTATTATTCTCTAGCTGGTCTTGTGTTGCTATGCGCACACGGTGCTCCAGACATTTGGAACGCGCCTCCACAGCTCTCCGACACGGCTTACTAGCCTGATGGCAGATTGTCTTCCTTCATGTGTACACTGACCATGACTTATCTTCCCTCTGTGCCTCTTTCTTTCAGTAGCACAGTGAGTCCACTAGGGGGCCCTCCACAATTAAATACCACACAGCAACAGACCTTTTGAGCATTTGTACGGTTTTATTTGGTCATGCCAGTACATGCTATGTATGTGTATCTCTTTCTCTCTCCCCCTCTCTCACTACACACCTGCTATGTTCGGCAGTCCAGTGTAGGCCAGTGCACAACGGCCCACTTGTGCTAAATGTGTGTTAGTGTTCAGGATCAATTTCAACACGACTGCTATCCTAACTGCCCTTTTTTTTCTTTCTCTGTCTGTACCATACACACTTATGGGGCCCTCTGTGTTTAGATTTATGTGTTTATTTGTATATTTTTTAACTTTATATCTTTTCTGATGTTCACTTGATTGAGGTGTCCCACCTGACCAGGTAATGTGACTGAATCAGGTGGGTATTTAAAATTGCGTTTCTCCTTTGTCAAACTGTCTGAAGAAGGGCAAGGTGCTGCCCAAAACGTTACCCACGGTGTTGCGATAAAAAACCTGATGAAGGTCTAGCACCGAAACGTTGTTTTCCCTATTTATCTTCTAATAAAGAGTTCACCAGTAAGGTCAGTGTCTTGCCGGATTTTCTCTACTTCTAATGAAAAACCTTAACTGGAGCCCTTTGCAGTGTGCAAACTTTTTCTATACTTTAGCAGCTTTATTTTAAATGGTGTTTTACATCCTATAGTAATCGTATAACACTGCAAAAAATCATTGTTGTACAGGATTATAACTACAGCGTCTCACAGTGAGTCTGAGCTTCTCAATAGAGTTTATAAGCGGCCCTATTGTATGTTTTTATTGTATTTTCATCACACACTTTTGTGCGCCGGCTCCCAGCGCTTCCAGCTGAAAATATTGTAACTTTTCAGAAAGACGCTGGTGTCGGGTGCTCCTTTTCTGGCAACTAATCATATGGAGAAACTGTCGCAGAGACAGAAAGGCCCAATTGTGGGAGCAGATTGGCTAGACACTTAGGGCCCTATTCTCCCACAGGCCTTCGGCGCTAAAACGGGCCTTAAACGCAAAAAAACGTGCCTTGCGCCTGCCTCGGGAAGATATCAACATAGCTTTACGCTGCCAAATGTGCTTTAGGCCGAATGGGCGTGGCGCAGTCCCAGAATGGGCGAGACTAGGCGTGTCGGCCTTAAATACCGGCCTAATGCTATCTTCCGACCTGGCGTAAATTTTGCGCTTTTGAAAACCAGGCCTATTCAGTCCGCCGGGGACAGGATAGTGAATGGAGAATAGAATATATAGAAAAAAATAGTTTAGAATACAATAGAATATAAGATTGGAAGATTACAGCATGCAGTGGCAACCCTTCTCAGGCTTTGGGTGAAGCTGCAATGCACAGTTTCATTTATTTAGTTTAGGCTATCATAATCATCCCCATTTATGTGCAGCATCCAGACAGCAGCAGAGTTATATCTGTCTGATCATTTTCAAATGGGATAGCTGTCTAACTACACATATTTGATGTATAAAAAAATCGTTTTGGAACATTTTGATTAGCAATATTAACGTTGTATTAATATAGCTCAACGTTTTATTATCCCCCCCCCCCCCCCCCGAAATTAGCTAGGCTACTAATATTACTAATATTCCTAATTAATATGTATTATTATTTCATTCAGATAATTGACATTATAGGCATGTATATCGTTTAATGTGAGAGAAAGGGAGAGAGAAAGAAAGAGAGAAAGAAACTGGAGAAACTTTTGTGTAGCGCTTCTTCAAACCCCACTCTTCATTACAGCTATTCATTACAGAATTGTCTGTTGTATTTATATTTTCTGTGTGCAAAGCAGAGTAGTTAGAATTATTTCCAAATGTTTTTTGGGAAATACCCCGTGTAGCCTACATTAAGTGCAAGAAAGACTGGACACAAAACAATCTCAAGGGAGGGGGATATTTAATTAGGCTACAATTCTAAATAAAATATGAAAAACAATGACAAAGCAAAAGGGACAAAGCAAAAGATTAAATTAATAGGGGCGTCCTCTACGTTCTCCTCTCCCTGCACGGAGCCGTCCTCTCCTCCTCACAGGACGCCGGGCATCACGCAGGAGATGCGGGGAGCGGAGCAGCGCTGGTGCGCTATGAGGCGCTGGTGGTCGTGCAGGCGGGTCGTGCAGCAGTGGAGCGGACAGGCTCCTGGAGCGGCCTGTCCCTGGCGACCCAGGCCGGTTGCGGGAGCGGGCGCCGCTGCTGCCGCTCAACCCAGATGGTCCCGGTGGAGGGGAGGGGGGGTGCCTGGGAGGGGAGCGGCCGGGCCTCGAGCGGCCTGTCGGCGACCCAGGCCGGTTGCGGGAGCGGGCGCCGCACACCCAGGTCCCTGTGGAGGGGAGGGGGAGTGGATGGGAGGAGAGCCCTCGCCCTCGCCCTCCGACTCAGTGGTTTCCACTGCTGCAAATAAAATAATTGTATGAGCACTCAATCTGTTTGTCACCGACTCTGAATGAAGACTGTTCCATGTGAATATTTGCACTGATTAGCTCTACTACGTCTGCTGTTCTGACAGGAGCTCCATTCCACAATGGTGTGCTTGATCCCATCCCGTGCGCAAAGCACGTGTCAAACAAATGCATATATAAAAAGCATATATAGGCCAAATAAAATACAAATACTCAATAATAAAATCCAGTAAATAAAATAGAATAAAGTAATCAGATCCAGTAAAAGTGATAGGTGTCATTCAGAGGATGTTGCATCGTGCAGTGGGGGAGAAGAGAGAAAACGATATCATTCTGGCCAAACTTTCATCTAATCTCATGACATCCAGCCGGCTATATTTTTTTCGATCCGATGCGTTTAGAACATTATTTTCACTTTGATCTTGCTATAGTGTAGCGTATTTACATGCTTGCAGTATTTAAACTGCAGTTAGATTGGTTTGAGAAGCATAATAATATGGAATAATAGCCTATATATGGAGGTAGACAGACGGGATGAAGGGAGGGGGGGGATCAGAGCGCTTGGCTTGGTCTGGTTTTACTGGACCAGTGGAATTGGAGCTTAAAAGGCAAGCTTGTGATTCGTTTATTGCACTTATCCAATGAACTGACGGTGCATAATTTTACGCTTAAAAGGCGTGGTTGTAATGCTTTAGGCTGCGTGTAGCGCCAACACGAAGATATCAAGTGCGCTGGTCCACGCCCACTGATTTGCGCAGCGCCAGGCGCTCGGCCTAGAAACAACGCCGATGCAACGATAGGGGCCTTAATATTTCTGGTATAAATCACTGGATGTGTGTTCTTAGCTAATGTTAGCTGTGAGCTATCAAGCTAGCTACCGCACTGAACTAACGTTACTTTCAGACTGCTTCCTTGCATATTGTGCGCTGAGATCAGCGCTCCCCAGCGCACTTCCAGCGTTTAACCATCAGAAAAAGATGCTAGATGGACACACGGCCTAAGTGGGTAAAGGCAAATAATAGAAGAGCTAGAACAGTCTGGTAAGCTCAGAAAATGACATCACTTTACTGTGATGCAGCGTTTAGACAACACAGGAGACTAGAAGCAGCCGCTCGTAGTAGAAAGTCCCTGAAACTGTTTAAGCCACACTGGAAACTACTGGGATCACCCCCCCCCCCCCCCCCCCCGCCTCCTCCATGCATCGTCCATCATGGCCACTAGTTTCCTTTACCGCTCTTTTAGTTGTTTTCCACGCTGGATATTAGTGGCGGGTGATGAAGTGGAGCCCTGGCGTATGGGAACGTTGCCAGGCGGAGTACCAGGGCTTTAGGGTTTGTGTGTGTGCTGGCAGCGCATCGCAGGCTTGGCTGAACGCCAGATGTGTAAACACTGCAACAAAATGATCTGTGATAATGTCATTTATTTACAATAGTTTGACCCGTGAAACATGTACTGTATCTTGGATCACGCTATTCCCACCAGTTCCCTTCCCCCCCGACCGACCAGAGTAGACGCTAGTGCAGCGACGAGGACACATACCCCCAATCCAGCTTCCCACCTGCAGACACCAGCCAATCATGCCTGTATGGACGCCCGACCAAGCCGGAGGTAACACGGGGGTGCGAACCTGCGACCCCCCTGCCTCATGTTGGTAGGCAGGGAATCTACCGCCACACTACACGGACACCCTTTCTTCTGTGGTGTTTTATGGCAGTTGGCATCCTTTATGTTGCATTACCGCCTCCTTCTGGATTGATCCATCCACTGTTTCCCCAGCCACATTTTCTACATCTGCTAATAAGAATGAGAAGTGTCCGTGTGTGTGCATGAGTTAGTCCATGGCCCAAACCCCAAAATGTCACACATCGGTACCACTCAAGTGGGCAAATTCTAATCATGATTTTTGAACAGGTATATATCCATAGATGATATTTTAATATGATAGCCTTTGCAGAATGGCAGCTTTGTCACAGTTATCAGCTCATGAAGTTAGCCAGCCCCTACAATAAATTGGATTCTAGGCACTGATGCATATCATATTCTAGGCTCATTTTCAGGACCTTTACTCATGTTCTATGAGAACATGTTTGACCACATTTTAAAGGGTAGCTTCTTAGCTTTCATATAAGCTCAGTTGTGAGTCTGTCTGACAAATAAAGAGGTCACATGGGCTCTTCAAAGTGTCAGTGACATTCATTTTCCCACATTTTTCGCCTAAACTATAGTCTTTATTTCAGCACTGTGGCATCTAGGAACATCACAGACACAAGCACTGGAATACTCACAGGACTATAAGGATTCAGAAAAGATATAATGTACCCATACTATCCCATCATGAGGGGCGCATTTGGCCCTTAAGGTAGAAGAATGCCTTCTCGAGGGAAATGGGCCAGAGTCCAAAATTTAACATATCGGTACCATCCGGTTGGGCAAATTCTACTTGTGATTTTTTTTAATTCCTATACATCCCTAGATTATGTTTTTATATGATAGACCTTGATGACTGGTAGCTTATTAGTGGTTATCCCCTCTTAAATTATGGACTTATGAGAATTATGGGAAATCATATTTCTTTCATTATATCCTCTCCCTGGGGTGTGTCTGGACTACTGACTGTTAATATCACATGTCTAGATATAGGCATCCTATCCTATGATACTATACATACTGTAATGATCCACGCCTGGACCGTGATCAAGGAGGAAGGAGGCGAAGATCGACTTGCAATCTGTGCATTTATTTCAGTACAGGTCACTGTTACGGCTTTGACCTACAGCCACTCAATCAGGGAGCTAATTCCCACACTTATTCCCCTGTAAGCTTGTTCCTTCTAAAACATCAACACAGACAGACAAAATGGCTTCCCCCTCTCGACCAATCCCCGGCGAGAGAACATCCACATGTGACCCAAGTGTCCCCTTCACGTGCCTCACGCCCGTCTCTAGTGCGTTCAAGTGCCGTAGGAACTAGCAACTATAACACTCCGTCATCAAGATCATCCCATGTTTACCCTAAAACCCACATCACTACATTACCATACCATACTATACTAGATAGATATACCATACTTAATTGTCTACTAAATTGGCACATTTCTCAGTCAAAAAGAGAGTAAATTGGCATGCTTTTCAGTCAAAAATAGTTTTATCAGTGGCGATTTTAGCCTGACATTTCTGGAGGGGCAGTTTTATCTTGTCATGTCACCACGCACCATCACACACAAAACAGATCTAGCCAATCTAAGGTAGGCAGATATGACTGTGATTTGAGTGCCAAGGAGCAGAAATATTCCAAAACTAAATACACTTCACATTTGTCCGGGTGCACTCGGCTCGTGCATATTTATGCAAAACACACAGCAGCACACAGCAAAATCACAGCAAAATCGCCATTGAGTAAATGTACAAACCTTGCATTCACTTTATTCCCAGGCTGAAGCATGATGAAATCTTCTGGTCTGTGTGGCCCTATAAACGCTTTATTTCCAATTTCTCTTCCAACGGCAACGTACTAAACCGTACAGACAACAAATAGTCTCCTACGCGATTCATTGTAGTAGGCCAAATGAAAACACACTTCACAGTATTTAGCTAGCTGGCGGCAATGTACTGGTCTGATTTAGCCTTGGTTTGTTTATTTTCTCCTCGTATTTATAAGAAGACACAAGCTCAATAGAGGGACCCTGCACTGACACGATGCAGGGAAGAGCAGCTGGCACCTTCTTATTGGACAAAAAAACATGGCTTGATCATGAACATGAAACATGTATTGTAAAATGTCCAACAATTCCCAGCTATATGTGACTGAATTGTCTTGACTGCATTTATTTCATACTACTATGAACCAATGGAACTGTTAGCTTCATCAATGTTCCTGTCTGTCCCTATACAAAGAGACTGAATACAAATAACACTGTTATATTGTATAGAGTAGTGGTTCTCAAATGGGGGTCCCGGGACCCCCAGGGGTCCGTTGCACTTTGCCAGGGGGTCCGCGGAAAGTTTTCAGGAAAATAAAATAAAATAAAAAAATTATGCAAAAGCTTCATAGTTCAACGAAAATATTGTATGCTTTAAATCTAAAATTGTTCATCGATTACATTCAAATCTAACAAACCTATCAATTTAAAAATCAGGCACGTTACCGTGGAAACAATTAAGCTTAGCCCAAAATCACAGATCAGAATGAGGCGGTCCCCGGTATATTTTCTATCTTGTAAGGGGTCCTTGGCTGAAAAACATTTGAGAACCTCTGGTATAGAGGTGTTACAATGGAATAAGGGAAGAAGCCTGTTTATGCTCAAATGTTCTGCCACGTGCCACCATTACCTATGTTCTTGTGCTCGTCCTTTATTTGCAGACAATAGAAAAGCCACCTTGACACTCCCTTTCCTTTCCCTGTGACAGTGGTGCCACCTACAGGCCGTCTGGCAATGTGCAGGATGCAAAAGGCCAGACATGAATGCAGCCTAACTCTTCCGGCCTTGAGCGTAGTGGAGCACTTCTGCAGGGAGAGCCGCTGTCTGGACCAGTGGGTACCATCATCAACTTGCCTGAAGCAAGCAGCAGCAAAGCAAAGCACTGTTCTCTGCACAGGAGGTATGGTGTGAACCCTGATGGACACATGACCTCCCTGAGATGATGGGAAACAAAATCAACGTCTAAATGAAGGACTTTGAAGGAGGGGGAAAAGATCCCACTAGCTAGATGGGATGTATTCAAACAGATTTGCACTTGGACAGGTCTGTTGGGAGTTGAGGCTGTCAGCCTTGGCAACCAAGATGAAATGTCGGGACACTTTGTATGCATCTTTTGAATGCTAAGGATTGTATGATGGTTTGTTTGGTAGAGTCTTTGTGACTCAAAACAAGTTGGGAGAGCTAGAAAAGTGAGCTGTTGAGAGGAGCCTCTCTAAAGAAACTATTGCTGAAACACTGGACCTTTGCCTAGACAGCCAATGAGGATTTTTATATGTATCCAATGTTTCCTATGCCAACTGGTTTTTACTACGAATGGTTAATTTTTCATTTTCTTTTTACAATTGAAGGTATTTCTAATTATATTTAAGTGTATTCTTGTTTCATTTTGTACTTTTGCTATTTGCACAATCTAAGTACAAGACACAGATGTATTGTGCTCAATACATATATTTTTGGAGCCAGAACTAGATGTCTTTTCATTTTGCATTTGTGGAAATTGAGCAAAGCTGAGCTGAGTTTTGACCTATCAGCAAACAGTTGTAAAGAGGAGTCAGGTGGGCGGGGCCTCAGTGACATCTCTGAGCTGAAGGGAACAATAACAACATGTTCATTCATCCACACACTTTCCCTTTTCAGCCTCCCTGTGATTTGCTGGGACAGTTTAGGTTGCATTTTCACCAGCTGACTTCCTTGAATAGATTGTGTCACAGTTGCACATGTGTTTTCAAAGTAAAAGCGGGAATACGGTGCAACAATGCATATTTTGCATATATTGAATTAAATAAATGGTTCATAATAGAGTGTTATGTTTATCAGACACGTTGCATCAACTATTGCAGCTCACAGGCAGCTGGAGCTGGTCTCTGGCTGGCTCTGGTTCTGGGAAGAGAAACACTCACTATTTAAATAATAATGACTTCTTGGTCTCAAAATCTTGAAAAAAGAAGAACTTGCCTTTTAGCAGTTGAACCGTTCCCTGAATCCCCCCAACACAGTTTTTCCTTTTTCCTCTCAGCAGTTCATGTAGCCTACAAATTAAATCATGGAACGAACAAACTTACAAACAAATAAATACATGCTACTGTCTTTTACAGGTGTGTCAGGTGGAACAAACAAATAAAGACATGCTACTGTCTTTTACAGGTGTGTCAGGTGGAACAAACAAATAAATACATGCTACTGCCTTTTACAGGTGTGTCAGGTGGATGATGCAGAATCTGAGGAATGGATTTTTTTACAGCAACTGTAATGCAGCTTGATATAAGGACATTTGGAGCCAAGCTTTCATCAATATGTATGTTTTCTTTAAAAATAAAATGAACAATCAGTAAATTGAATTTGTAAATCTGAACCCATGATTTCAAAGTGCTGCATTTGTTATTTAATAAATGAAATACAGAATGAATGTTTACAAACATGTTTTAGCCTATAAATGTTTCTGCTTTGAGTTTAAGGTCGCTTTCACATATAAGCTGTTTAGTCCGATTTAACCGCGCCAGAGTTCGTTTCCTCGGATAGTGCGGTTCGTTTGGGGTGGTGTGAAAGCGCAAACGAACTCTGGGGGGGAACAAACTAACAAACTCTGGTCCGCTTGAAAACGTGGGTCTCGGTTCGCTTCCAAGTGAAACCTGGCGCGGTTCATTTGTTGTGTGAAAGCAAACCGGACTAAACACAAGAGCGCCAGTGCATCTGATGCACTCATGCAGTGCATCATGAGTAGAAGACGGTAGAAGGGAGCAAAACAAAAACTGTGGCGTGCACACGTGTACAGTACCTATGCGCCGCGTCGTGACATAGTGGCTACGTCGTCATAACAACAACACATCGTTTCTCAACAGCTGGCTTGCGGCTATCTCCTTCAGTACGTAGGCTACTCGTCTCATCCTCAGAATGAAATGTTCAACAGCTTTCTGCCTCTTCTGCTGCTCATATTGGGCACATTCTTGTCAAATATTTATTTGATAGTAACACCAAAGTAAAACCAGAAATCCCAATATCGCAGGTGGTGTTGCTCCATGGTTTGTGTTTTGCCGATTCACTTGTGTTGTTCAGTCAGCCCTCAGCCAGGCAAGAAGCCTGCTGAAGAGAGGAGAGATTTCCCTTCTCTATTCTGTCCAATAGAGGAGAGACTGTTTTGACCATGTGACATTGTTCATAAAGTTTGGTGCTTGTGACAAATTGCTGTGTGAAAGTGAACCAGACCAAATGAAAATCGCAACAATGTTGCAACTTCACCCCCCGAATCGCACCGAGTCCACAAGCTTATATGTGAAAGAGAACTTAGCCTATACATGTTTCTGCTTTGATTCTTTCATAGATTTAATAAATTAATAAGTAAATACTTAGAATATTATGCATATTTATTATATTTCTTCATTGTTCACCTGGCAGAGGTACTTTTGTATGCAGGGACTTTTACTGGATGCTGTTTTTACCATAGACCAGGGGTGCCCAATACGTCGATCGCGATCGACCGGTCGATCGCGATCGACCGGTCGATCGCGAAGGTAGTGTGGTCGATCGCATGGCATTGAGGGGGGGGGGGAAACTGTTTTTCCACTGTTTCCACTGTTTTTCCACTGTTTTTCCACTGTTTCCACTGTTTTTCCACTGTTTTTCCACTGTTCCACTGTTTTCCACTGTATACTCAGTGTATATATATATAAATAAATATGTTTGGTAGATCACTTTGACTTGGTCATTTTAAAAGTAGCTCCCAAGCTGAAAAAGTGTGGGCACCCCTGCCATAGACAGACAGGTTTCACTAGTCTCCTTAGGGGCCAAAAGAGCACAGCCAGCTGGGGGAGGACACCCCGGGGATCCTGGACCAGAGGACACCCAGCTGGGTATGGACAGCACGGGGCTCCTGGACCTCAGTGAGGAGCTCCTGGTCCTAATCCTCCGCAGACTGGACCCCACGTCTCTGCTCAGAGCCGGCTCCACCTGCAGCACCTTGTTCCAGGTCTGCTCCTGCAACTCTCTGTGGACCAGCCACTTCCAGGTAGGCTGCAGCTCGCTGCAACACCACCAGCATAGACACGAGCGTGCGTGCATCGTGTGTGTGTATGTGTGTGTGTGTGCGTGCATCGTGTGTGTGTGTGTGGGTCACACAGGGAGTGACTGACTGTGTGTGCATGTGTATGTGACTGTGTGTGTTGTTGTTCTGATATTTCCAATACTTGTGCTGTTTGTGTTCCGATTCTTCTTGTCCAAATGTTAACACAAGTAAAGATATTAAAATGTGTGTCAAACGCACAGGGTTCCTACGCAGGTCAGGGAAAGTTTTAGCCCCTTTCGGGCTCTTCCGGGTATGACGTCATCGTCATGTGATCGTCTACCCTACAAGAGTCCCTTATCCGTACATAGACTTGCCTGCGACTCTCGCTCTCAAGCTGTCTAAATCAGTGATACGCACATATTTACAAGTGTCACAGAAACATTTCAAAGCCACCTACTAGAGCAGAAGGGTTCATTGCTTCTCACCAGTGGGGTTTGAATTATAGTATTTTAATCACAGAGTTCAGCAACGTTTAGACTCGCAGTCTTCATCAGGGTATCTGAGAAACCAAAAACATATATGCTATTCTGATTATTGTGATTATGTTATTAATAAGCAGATAATGAGTCCGATTTTAGTCGCTCATCAGTCATCATCATGTGTTTATTAGGGGTGCTCCGATCCCTGCTAAGCCACGATCCGATCCGATTCCGATTCCTGGCGTCACTATCCAATTCCAGAATTGATTCTCGATTCTAATGATTCTGGATTCAAGAATCTAGAATCGATTCTCAATTCCATCGATTCCCAATTCAAGAATTTAAGATTTAAGGATCTACTGCAGTCCACTGTGTGCTAAGCCGAATATAGCCGAATAAAGTGAATAACATTATGTAGTCTTATATTGCAATAACACACAAAGCCAAATCTAAGACAAAGAAGGTCACATTTATTAATGCTGAACTTGAAATTCAACTTCCCAAGTATTACAGTGATCGTGAACTTTCAACTTACAGTATTTCTCAATTCACAGTCCGTGACCATGCTGAACTTTAATAAAACAAGTAAAGTATTTATCTTAAGTATTTCTCACAGGGTTCATACACATTTTTCCCAATGGATTTCCATGTCCAAACATTTTGTAAAGTCTACATGTGTATACATGAAGAAATGAGTCAGTTATAACATACTACTTTAAAATTTCACTAGCCTAAACTTTAATGCAGCCTTTAAAACCAGGAAAAGACAACATATGCCGCATCACTATATTACCAGATCCAGCATCTAAGACCATCTAGTCTCATATCACAATATTGATATAAAATCGATCTATTGCCCACCCCTAATATTGAGTGCCAGAATCAACCTCCCAGTCCCAATGATGCAATTTGCAGAAAGAACATAATTATAATTTGATTGTAAAGCTTTTACATGGTATACAGTGTTCTGATGTCCCCTATACTTAAAGCGACAGCTCACCCTCAAATCCAAAATACATATTCTTTGGAAGGTAGTCGGGGGTTTCCTCACTCTACGGATGTGCGGTCGTGGGGGAAGGGAGGGGGGACTCTGCAGCTCTGCAGTGTATGGACAGATGCAGACTTCCTCTTTGCAACTCACTTTAGTTCTGAACCACTGACTGTTCTGAACCTATTTTCACAAAATAGTAATTGTTTTATAAACATGTTGAAACCCTGGTTGATTATTTTTTTATGCTATTGTATGAATTTGCATTCATTCTTCTTCTTCTGGCTGTTTGTAAAGGTTTGTAAAGGTTAGAAACTTCATCATAGCAACAAAGTGTGTACTTTTCCCCCATATATTATTATATTTGTATTATACAGTATATTATATTATATTATATTGTATTATATTATATTATATTATATTATATTATATTATATTATATTATATTATATTATATTACATTATATTAGATATTATAAAATACATGCAGGTCTAAGGCTTGTCATTGTAAATTTGATTTAATTAATTCATTAATAAAATAAACAAGACTACACCCATAGACACATGATAACCTCACTTCTGCAGACTGGACAGTTGCCATTACACAAATAATGTCACAGATATTGTAAATCTCAAATACATTATTTCATTTTCATTTAATGTATTAATTCACCTGCTCTCTCAAAATCAGTCACATTGACCCCAAAACAAATTTTCAGTTTTATACACTGTGCAGTGGCAGCGACAAACCTAACCCTAATCCCCCCCCCCCCCCCCCCCCCCCCCCCCCCCCCCCATGTATTCAGTGTCCCTATACTGCCCAGCTGAGCTATCTCGTGAAAAGGGCCTTTCTGTGTGGCGTTTGCATGTTCTACTCGTGCTCGTGGGGTCTCCTCCATTGTGACAATAAAGATGTAGGGGGGGGGGGGGGGGGGGGGGGGTTGTAGGGGGATGCAAGCTTTCTGCTGATGTCAAAATGATCTTTGTACTCCAAAGATTGAGTGAGATACACCTGGAATGTGTGTTTTTGGTGACTTGAATGTGAGTAGGCAGTTGTACTGGTAACTCCCATTCATTCATGAATCTAACTAAGTGGATGGCTGTACCTCACAGTGTCCTGCACAGAGAGTGATGGTAAAAGCATTGTTTATCTTGTGTATGTGTGGGCAATATGGCAAATAGGTGAATCTCTCAAACAGTTGAAACCTCTCCCTTTAAGAAAAGACCCAGAGTTTGCAGATGAGATGATAAAACTCACTCTACAGATGTGCGGTCGTGGGGGAAGTGTGGGGGGGGGGGGGGACTCTCTGCAGCTCTGCAGTGTATGATGCAGACTTCCTCTTTGCAACTCACTTCAGTTCTGAACCTATTTTCACAAAACAGTCATTGCTTTATAAATGGTAAATGGACTGCATTTATATATAGCGCTTTTATCCAAAGCGCTTTACAATGTGCCTACATTCACCCATTCACACACCGAAGGCGGCAAGCTGCCACGCAGGGTGCTGGCACAGCCATCGGGAGCAATTCGGGGTTCAGTGTCTTGCCCAAGGACTTCTTTCTTGTTCTTCTGTCTTGCTTATGTCCCCCCCCCCCCCCATGTATTCAGTGCCTCCTGCCCAGGTGGGTTATCTCGTGAAAAGGGCCTTTCTGTGTGGAGTTTGCATGCTCTACTCGTGCTCCCCTGGGGGTTTCCTCCATCTAAGAATCGCCCATGAAGAACATCCAGAAGATCATTTGCTGACCAGTGATGAGTGAGAGGAAGTTGATCCGCGGGCGCTGTGAGGAAAAAAAGCTGCCCACTGGTCCTGTCCTGCCCCGAGGAGGAAAGACGAGCCAGGATGGAAGAAATGTGGAGAACACATTTCACAGTGTCACTTAATTGCATCTGTGTGGCGGCGCCTGCATGTGCTGTGGTGGTTGTTTGTGACAATAAAGATGTGGGGTCAGTCTGAGGAAGGGCAGGGTGCTGCCCGAAACGTAACCCTTTTTACCGGTGTAAAATAAATACACTCAACTTGGGAGCCTTGCAGTGTGCGAGTTTTCCTTTTTTCATCAGTCTCTACCTCGAACTCTGCACCTGCCCTATTCAGGTTTTGGATGTGCGTGTCTCTCCTTCTTCCCAATGGACAGGTAGACATGGAGGGAGGCAGCAGAGGTGTTGACCTCTGACCTCCCTCCTGAGAGCAGGCTTGGGTGTCACATGTAACAGTGCTGCTGATGGAAGAGGCCTGAGCTCTGCAGGTGACAGTGAGGTTACAACCTGAGTCTGAGCTGCAGGAGACAGAGTCCACTGTCAGGACAGCTGGAGACACTCGCTCTGGAAGACAGAGGTTTGAAGGCTTTTCCAAACAGGACAGCAGGTCCTACTCTCTCTATCAAAGTGTGAGACATCAAGGAGCCTACCTTCAACTGTGACATTGTATTCAGCAACTATATGGTTTTCATTCCGAGACACTTCTGCAGTATAGATTCTGTGTATGTATAGATCTACTTAGAATTGTGGCTCTGCATTAGTATATAATCGTACTACATTACTGTTATGTACTCCTACAACATTGTATTTGCTTTTGAATGTCCATGTAGTAAACTCAAAGTTCCCTTTCAGAAGATGATGTTTCTGGACATCCAGACGTACATCCTCTCCCTTCAGCACAAACACACGGCTCACATCACTGGACCCTGCAAAATTAAGACAGATAACATGATCAAAATAGTCAATATTGAATAAAAGTATAATAATATTAATAAATAATACAAACATAAAATAATACAAGTCAATATTGAATGTTAAAACAGTTTTGTATTTCTCACAAATTGGACCGCTTTGACAGCTATTAGCCTATTTCAAATCACACCCAAATCAGCCATTTTGTGTCTAAAACAAATAAGATGCAGTTTTGCTGTTTTGTTTTGCGATATGCTTTTACAGCCATAATAACTCCTTGCTCTTCTCTCTCTGTGTATTCTCTGTATTCCTAACATACATTTATTTCTGTGCAGATGACAGGGCAAATCCTATGCTGTGGAGCTGCCCCCAAAATGTATCACTGTATTTGATCACTTAACTCACTGTTTATCACTGTACATATCAACCTAAATGGAAACAGTTTGTAGCTGTCTGCTTATAAAAACACATTGGCCATGTTGGAATATACAACATTACAATGACACCATTTGCTACAAGTAAGGAAATAATGACCATAAAAAAAGAACTGAGCACAAATGAGGAAGTGAGATTGCATTGCAGTCTAAAAGTGCAGTGTTTCCGTTTGTGGTTGCAGCAGTTTACTGTGGAACAAGTGAACACATTGACAGTCAGTACGAGCTGCTTTCTCACATGTACAGACAGAAGTTTTCAGTGTTTTGGTTCTCTCAATATGTGACATGGAAATTATCTCTCAACTGAAACATTTACAGCACTTTGCACTTGTTGCATTTAACCGTTTATCCTCTTTTTTGACAGGAAATTATTTTTGTACACTTGTATTGAACTGATAAGCAGCAGTGAACTGGTTCAACTTCTACTCACCAATAGAAGATACTCCTCCTCCTCCTCATCATCATCATCATCCTCAGTTCATTTTACCTGGTTCAAGTTTAGGTCCCATATTATTTTTCTTGTACATGCTCCCACATTATGCGGAAACTCTTTTTTACTGCTATATATGCTGATGATTTTCAGATATACCTGCCTGTCAAACCAGGCAACCCAAACTGCCTCTATACCCTCCAGATATACCTGCCTGTCAAACCTGGCAACCCAAACTGCCTCTATACCCTCCATGAATACCTCATTATGCAGAAACTCTTTTTACCACGTGTGCAGCGCTGCGCGTGGTCAAGAGACGGCTTTTTAGCGATAGTCAGTCAGTCAGTCACTCACTCACTCACTCAGTCATGTCACGGAAATAAAGCTTATTTCAGGGTTGCTTCGTGAGATTCAATCTCGTGTCCCGACGGGGTGGTGTTTCAATCGTGCTGCTTAAATGTTCACCCCCACCCACTTGCCGCGCTGCCTGGACTACAACGAGCGCACCCACCCACCCATACACACACCCAAACACACACACACACACACACACACACACACACACACACACACACACACACACACAGACACACACACAGACACACACACACACACACACACAGACAGCAACAGGTCAGCCTCCACGGTTCGGTTTGGCACGCATGTGAACGGTGGATTAATTGCACGTTTCACCATCAGTGATACACAGTGTTGGGGGTAACTCATTACAAAAGTAACATATTACATGTAATATATTACTTTTAGCAGTAACTCAGTAATATAACATTACTTATAGGATTTCAGTAATATTATATACCAGTTACTTTGTCAAGTAACTCAAGTTACAAATTGAGTTACATTTGTTATCAAAGCACATACAGTATGCTATTTAAATTATTTCCTAATCAAACTGTGTGTTTTTATGCAAATAACCACTATATGTGACACCAGCGGGCGGAAGGTACCGTAATTCGGCCGTGGCAGTTCTGTGCAGCAGAGCCTCAAAGTATTTTCTTGAAAAAATGTGGTTTTGCTTTTTTTCCAATAGTACAAAATATATTATTTGAACTATCCATTCCACATAAAATTGAGTCGTTTTAGAATCAGTAAATAGGTATATTTAGCGATTTAAAAAATCAAGATTTCAGGCTTGAGTCGCCTAGCTGAGGCGACTCAAGCTCATTTGCATGCGGCGTTTCACTGGCTATAATGTCTCTATTGTTCCGAGTTTCGGCCAATGAGTCACATCAATATAATTCAGCGTGTTACATGGGGCGGGGTGCAAAGCTCTGTTTACAACAACCCAAGCAGGCGAAACATGGCCGCCAGACAGTGACTCTCTCTCTCGTAACGGGACAAGCCCTTATAACAAAACGTTAGGGTTGTCCTACAACCCAGGTTTTACGAGTGAGAACGAGAGCTCTCACTAGTGCCTTAAACGCTGCAACGCAGCCCTATGGAAGACTGTTATTTTGCTCCAAAATTACTTTTCATTAAAACCTGACCACCCACCCGTAGGTGGCGTGGTACCCCCTGGGCCTGACACGGATCCACGTGACTACGTCACGTCCTGCCAGCCCAGGAATAATCACTCTAATTTCTTCCAGCCCGCTGAGATCCGACGCACCCCGTGACGCATCGACACAGCAAGGCTGGGTAGTGAGAGCTCTCGTTCTCACTCGTAAAACCTGGGTTGTAGGACAACCCTAACGTTTTACTTCGTTTCGAACTCAAGCTCTCACTAGTGCCTCAATTCAACCGACCTTGCTGCCGGGAGCACCCCACAGGGCGACCCGAAAGGCACCGGTGAACCACGGCCATATGGCAACGTTTATGCCTAACCGTCTGACATATTAGAGTGGCAACGATACTACTTTCTTGCCACCGACAGCACCGCGTGCGCGAACTGCGCACCGGACACGTCGAGACTGTAGTACCTGACAAAAATGTGATGAGAGGACCATGAGGCCGCGGCACACATGTCCTCCACCGACACACCGCGCAACAACGCAGAGGATGTCGCGCATTGATACCCTCCTGGGGAACCTTGCCCACGGCAGAGTATGCCAACGCGATCGCCTCCACTATCCTGTGTGATAAGCGATCCTTGGAAAGGGGTCCGCCCTGGGCCCTTTGCCCAAAACAAACCAACAGCTGATCTGTAATGCGTAAAGAACGCGTCCTGGCCACATAGGCCGAGAGCGCCCTTACGGGCACAGCATGAGCAAACGTCTCTCCTCACCCGTCTCTAACTGAACGGCGGGGGACAGAATGCTGATAAGTCTATGAACATAGACCTAAAGCTGACATTAATAATCTTAGGTTGGTAAGCCGGGTTAGGTCGCAACGTAACCCTGCGCCCATCATTACCACACAGGCCTGCTGCACCGAGAGGGCAATCAGGTCACCAACTCTCTTTCCTGACGACAAGGCCAGCAGCAGCGCGGTCTTTAAAGACAGAACCCTTAAATCGGCGGAGTCCAAGGGCTCAAACGGATGACCCGTTAGCCCGTCCAGCACCGTAACCAGGTCCGATTTGGGGAAAAAAACGCACCGCGACGGCGGGCGCCGTTTAGGCGCCCCCTTCATGAAGCGCAAGACCAAAGGGCACGCCCCCACGGGGCTCCCTTCAATTCCCATATGGCAAGCAGAATCGCGGCTACGTACACCTTAACGACTGCGGGGACTGACCCGCGTCAGGCAGGCTCTGAAGGAAACAGAGAACTGGTCGCACACTGCAGTTCACTGGATCCACGCCCTTACTTGCTGCATAGTGCATCCCACATTATCAGGCAAGCCCTGGGCTAGCAACTGGTCCGGCCCAGGAGCCAGACCGCTAGCTTCCACCTGCCTGGGGAGGAGTGGAACACCTCCCCCTCCGCCTGGGATAGGCGATCGGCCCGTACCGGCAACGCCCATGGCGGATCTTGCGCCAGGGAGACCAGGTCCGCAAACCATGCCTGCCTGGGCCAAAACAGACTAAAACAAGCCGGAGGCGCTGTTCCCTCACCCTGTCCAACACCTGACGGATCAGGGGGGTCGGGGGAAACGCATAGCGCCCCTCCCTCGACCACGCGTGCGCTTTTTAGCGCGTCATGACCTAACGGGGGCTGTCCTCCTGGATCGAGAACCACAGTGGGCAGTGTGTCGCGCGCCGCGATGCGAGAGATCGACGTAGGCGCGACGAACCCTGGCCCAAACCTGTTCCATCACCCGAGGGTGGGGGCACCACTCCGTATAACGGGGATTGCCTCGAGACAGCAGGCCGGTCGTAACTCCGCCGTCCCGGCAGATAGACCGCTGACACTGAAAGGAGACGGGGATACACCCACAGGTGAATCCCCGCTATGGTTCAGCGCCCCCGACCGCACACCGCCCTGTTTGTTCAGGTGGGCGATCGCTGCCCTAATTGTCCGAGCGAATCAGCACATGGTGCCCATGTGTGAGCCGCTGGAAGTGTTACCTCCGCAGGCCGGGGGGACTGCGGAGGCAACGTTCTCTTTCGAGTCTGGCCGCACGCGGACTTGTCCGGCAGTGCGGTCCCCAAGAGAGCTCCCAACCAACAATGGGCCCACGGCGCCATTGATGGTGGGTTTGTCCTGAGGCAGAGCCCGGCGAATCGCCTTCAGCTCTAGCACGTTTATGTGGCGAAGCTCCTGAGCCTCCCACCGGCCGTTCGCCGAAAAATGCCCGCAAATCGCACCCCCTCCCCAGAGGGAGGCGTCTGTGCGAATCACCATCCTGAGCGGGACAGGGCCCCACCGAGTACCTCTCGAGAGGTAACGGGGGTCCGCCCATATAGCCAGCGCCTGCCAGGCCTGACCTGTCAGAGGAACCCTGCGATGACGGTCCCCGGCCGAGTCCAGGCGAAGCCTGAGAACCATATTTGGACCATGAGAGCATGTGTAGCCTCCCTAGCGGGAGCACATGCAGTGCTGAGGCCATCAAGCCCAACATCACTGTGCACTGATGCACTGACACCGAGGGCACGGACCTAACATCCTTGGCTTGCTGTCCGAACCGTGCGAGCCTGTCGCTCTGGCGAAAGGCTCGCAGGAAGTATAGCTCGAGCCCCAGGAAGGTCGCCGCCTGCGCTGGGACGAGGCAACTCTTCTGCCAGTTCACCAAAAACCCTAAGGTTTGCCGGTGATCGGTCACCACCTTGGTATGTTCCGCGGCACGGACCCTCGAGTCGGCCGCTAAGAGAACGTCGTCGAGATATAGGAAGACGCGGATCCCCCTCGCGCGGAGGGGAGCCACGGCTGCCTCCACGCACACCACTTGGGATGCCGAAGGTCCAATTTTGGACGCATGGAGCCGTCCATGGCGTCCTCCTCCACGGCCAGATCGGGGGTCCCGTCGAACGTGGGTGGGCAAACTGTAGCGCGTATCCCCTCTGGAGGGTGCGCCGTAATGGGGACGGGGAACATAGATGCTCCCAGGCATCGAGCCTGTTGGACAAGATGGTCTCTTGTGGCCACAGGAGCGGAACCCGTTTTTTTTTTCTACCACTCGGATAATACTCTCTTCCTCAATGTCCCCATAGGAGACAGTGAACGGTTATCAAAAGCAGAGAGCATATGAACTGAATCAAGTCTCTCTGCCCGCTTCGCGCTCAGAAAAGAGTATCGTGGATAGCGAGACTGAACCTTTTAGAAACACATTTCTCAAGTTAGAAACTATAGAAATGATCCCTGAAAGTATAGTCATGAGCATATTGCTGGGCACCGGGGCCTTTCCATCCGGTGCCCTGATGGGGGGGCGGGACGTGAGAGGCTACGCCCCCCCCGCCGCACGGACAGTTCCGTAGAAGCTGTGCATGCTGGGGGAGAACTTCTTACGCAAGCTCCGCCTACTGACGCGCTGTTGTATCGAAGTAACCCCCCCCCCCCCCTGCCGTGCGCCTTTCGCAGGTTGGGGGGACTGTGGAGGTAACGTTCTTTCGCGAGACGCACGTGGACTTGTCCGACAGTGCGGCCTCCAGGCGAGCTCCCGACCAGCAATGAGCCGTTGGTGCCATTGATGGTGGGCTGTCCTAGGAGCCTCTAGCTGAGGCCAGGCCGTAGCCATGGACCAAGGCAAGCCTTGATGCTGGGTATGAGACCCTGGGCGAGCTCCCGACCGAACTCGGGCCTTGGGCACCGAGGACGGTGGGTCTAAAGCTACAAGCCGCAGGCTGGAACTAAGCCCAGCCTTGGTGAGCCAACCGGTGGGCTTGACCTGGGCGCTGCCAACCGAGGCCAGGCCGTGGTCATGGACCAAGGTGCGCTGTGCCCCCAGCCAGGCTCCCTGCACTTGCAGGGGGTGCCCCAACACGGGAGTGCGACCCATGGAGAGCTCCCAACCACCCCGGGCCTTGGGCACCAAGGGCGGTGGGCTTGTCCTTAGAGCTACAAGCCAAAGGCTGGCACTGAGCCCAGGCCTTGGCGAGCTGTAAGCCCTGCTGGACGCGTAGCGCCAGCAAGGAGCAGTATGTCTATTGTAGCGGAGGTAGCTCGCGCCCAATGTACTTAGCAAACAGATACTAACTGCACGGGTGCACGCCAGCTATCTGCAAAATACTATCGTTCTGTGCTAAACAGTACTAAATATTGCTATCTGCATATGCAAGGCAAGCTAGCTTTCACACTTCTTTGAGAGCGGACCTTGGTCAGCTCTCAAGAGCTTAGCTGCGGACAATACCGAGGGTTCAAGGCGCCTGTGCAGCGTGCTCGTGCCCAAGGCAGAACACGCACTTAACGTGCCGATTCATACTCGGCCAAGTAGTTTTACACACGGCCCATCCCCTCCCTGACCTTCCCTGCTCAGTAGCAAGAGGAAGCAGGAAGCTAACCACTAATAGCAAGCTCCCGCAGGGCGCACCCTATTAGCGGGAGTACTGCTTAAGCCAGCTAGCAAGGCTAGCAAGAAGCACAGGCTAGACAGTAAGCAACCCGGAGGCTAGCGAACGTCCGCGTGCAATGGTAACGTAAGCGGCAATAGCCCATCCCGAAGGGGGGGCACCAATACCCACAACCTGTTAACCCGAGAGAACAGACGTGGAAGCCACTAGCTAAGCTAGCATAAGCACTGAGAGACAAGCGTGCGCTAACACAAGCCTGCGTACAGGCCGGTGCAGTGCATCTCTACCCTGAGTAACACGGGGAAGCAAGCGTGACCGCAAGCAAAGGCCAGCGGCCCGCGAAGCTAGTCAATCTCAGAAGAAACTCCTCAAAGGGAGTTGCAATCTAGTAGATGCTAATTGCACGAGGCAAGCAACACTTAGCAGACAAGCAAGCTGGCTAAGCTGGCGCAAGTACTGAGAGAAGCGGCCCACACAAGGTGCGGGGCGAGCTCACCTAGCTAGCGAATCGCCCAGCTAAAATCCCAGACGCCAGTAAAAGCTACACTACATTTATGTAGGTCACAGCAACGCCTGTGCGGCGTGCTCCTGCCCTTAGGCATGCACACATCAAATTAATTGTGCCGGTCGTAACCGGCCAGCGTAGCCTCACAGCTAATACAGCACCTAGCTGTTCCCCCCTCTCTCTGCTAACAGGAATAATTGGGTTAACGTGCAAGCTAAGCCTGCACGGTAAGAGCTGGAGACACATCACTAGATACTGGCTGCACGGGGGCAAGCTAACTATCTAGCTAACTGAAGAGTATGGCTTCTAGCTACTACTCTGCTTAAGGCGCGCCCTACACAGAGGTAGGTGGCGCGAAGTACTTAGCACACAGACACTAACTGCACGTGTGCACGTTAGCTATCTGCCACAAAACCGGGTGCGTTACCCTACTGGGGACGCAGCCAGATAGCTAGAGTGCTACAAGGTAGTCTAAGCTAGGTGCACTGAGCAAACTAGCTAACTATCTAACGCGCGTGCTAAAAAGCCGGCGTTCCTAAAGTACCTAGCAACAGAAGCAACCGCACAGATGCAGCTAGCTATCTGTGACAACTGTGCTATTTAGCCTGTTGTTCTAGTGCTAACGGTACAAGCTATTCTGCATGTATGCAAACCTAGCTAGAGTTATGAGTGCAGACCTGAGTCATGCGCTCAAGCCTAACAACGTTACCCCGCCGGGGAAACGTTTCACAAAGTACCTAGCACACGAAAACTACCCGCACGGGTGCCAAGGTAGCTATCTGTAACAACTGGGCTACTTAGCCTCTTTGTTCCTGTGCTACGTGGTACAAGCTATTTGCACGTATGCAAAGCTTAACAGTTTGAGCGCGGACCTACATCGGCCCTCAAACGAAAACGCTGCCCCAGCCAGGGGAGCGAAGCAAAGCTACACAGCGGCAGCAATAACCACTATACGGCGATAGCAGTAGAGCTTACACGGCGGTAGCAATAAACAGTTAACTAAGGAAGATACTCTTAGCTTTGATGACTTGTTCCGACGCCGCGGGGTGAAGGGTACAGGGTCGGGTCCCGAGGCCTGCTTTATCCCGTCCACGCGAACCTCCTTGAGGTGGGCAAATCAGACGAAACGAGCCTAGTATTTCTAAAGCTATGTAAAGAGCTACTCAAAGTTAACCGTGGAGCTTATAGCAACACGTCTTTCCCAGCGGCTGGAAGAAAACGGAGTGATTATTCCTGGGCTGGCAGGACGTGACGTAGTCACGTGGATCCGTGTCAGGCCCAGGGGGTACCACGCCACCTACGGGTGGGTGGTCAGGTTTTAATGAAAAGTAATTTTGGAGCAAAATAACAGTCTTCCATAGGGCTGCGTTGCAGCGTTTAAGGCACTAGTGAGAGCTTGAGTTCGAAACGAAGTAAAACAACCACTATTGCAATTTGCAATACATGTCCCGCAAGGTTTCTGAGATTAGGGGAAAGTCTGAGCTGGCGTGGGGAGGAGTTGCGGATTTGTTTGGCGTTAACGTTAGCTGTTGTGTGGTGGCTAGCTGCCTGCTAGTAGTTCAGCAGGCAGCGGTCCACAAGCTTGTTGTGACCAAAATCCCCGCATTTAAAGCACTTCATACTCCCAGAGCTTGCGTAAACCATAGAGAACCTCATGCATTACTCAAAATGAAACGTCCAGGGTTTGTGTCTCCAAAAGCAACCCGCTAACGTTAAATGCAAGCTAACATAGCTAGCTGCTAGCTAGTACACAAAGAGTACACAAAGAAAGAAGTGAGTGATAACTCAGCGCTGCCGCCATTTTGGCCCGAAAATCGTCCCCTTTTGCGTGGTGTCATCGTCATGGGTGTCTCCAAAATGGCGGGTTTCTTGTGTGCGATTGACTCTCTCCAGCGCTTCTTATCAATAAGTTCTTTGGCGGGACATAAACCATAGATTATTCGCCTATTTTCAGATCAACTGTAACAATCAATGAGGGGAAACACACACATCTCTTGTTGAGAACAAAACTTTAGCGTGCTAGCGAGGCCTGCTAGCCACGGTGTGTGTGTGTGTGTGTTTTATTTTTGTTCAGCAGCTCCTGTCTCTTATCAAATCTTTATTCATATTATATCCTATTATTATTATTATATAAATGAAACCTTTATTGCCCCTCAGGGAATTTTCTCTGCACAAGGAGCCCAAAAAGAACATAATAGGCACACATGTAATAATAATTACAATAATCCAGATGAGAAGTGATAAAAGCATGGATACCTCAAAATTAGACCACGCGTACCCCATTTGATTTTTGCTTTTCAGATGTTTTATTACAGAAAGTTTATGAAACCCATCACCTAAACAGTAGGCTATTACATTCTATCATTGTCTTACTTGTGGCCTGTGTCCCAGTGTGTCAGAGTGACAGTTATCAGCTGTTGGGAGTGGTCAATGTAAATGAGGAGCCAATGTTCACTCCCCCTTGGCTGGCTGTCCCAGGTGTGAAAAACTTCTCAAACTTTGAGGGCTTTTTTCTCAGTTCCTGCTTTTCAGAGTGTGAACAATCAAATAAGCATATCTCCTTCAATTTTTTTCAGATTACAATGTGTGACACATCATTTGAAAGCTTACAGTCTGCCATTTCAGAATCTGTAAAAATCAGAAAAATGCCCTCGGCCTAATTGAGGGACAAAACGCCAGCTGGTGTCACATATATGACAATAACAAAGGAAAAGGATAACATTAAGCATTTTGGATTGTTTACACTGACTTCAAGACGGTTTCAATATTTTTTCGGGACGGTTCCAGGATGTCATTCTGCTACTGCTATTATTACAGTGAAAGTAACGCAAAAGTAGTGTAATAAGTAACAAGTTACTCTACACAGACAGTAATATTGTGAAGTAACTTATTACTTTCAAATGAAATTAACTAGTAATATGTAGTATATTACATTTTGAAAGTAACACTGGTGATACAGTTCATGCCGCTGTCCCTTTTGACTAATAATGAACGTTACCTACATGGATGCAGAGTAGCACTGATCCATGCATGCAGTTGCAGTGAAGGCGTTACTTTAGAATGGGAGGGGAAAAGAGCGATACTGCCAGTCACGTCTGCGTTCCCTTTGAAAAACACAGCACCGCTCCACTTCGGCCAAGTTGGAAATATATTGACAGATTTGCACTTCCTGGATCAATAGCTCATAAGCGAGCCATTTGGAATGCACAAACAACCCTCTTTTAGTAAGGTAGACAACGAGCTACAACCTCATTTTCACCTAAACGTCCTGAGAGCTGGACAAATAACATTGGTCTCTATGTGCAGCCACCTGTGTGGCCAGTGTTTAGGGACCGTCTACAAAGTGCAACACAGACTAGTACACAAATAATCCATAACTTCACTGCCGTACAGTGTAGCTTCACCAAAATCACATCACACATCAATGTCCTCCTGTTGGTTATACTACAGCAATAACTTTGGAAACAGATGATTTTGCATTATTTTTTTTTGGCTGATCCTATAAATAACCCCATCCCCCATCCCCCCCCCCCCCCCCCCCCCACACACACACACACACAAATTGAACTCGCTTGACTAACCAATACTGTGTGGAGGGCCAGATAGTATATTTTGAGAGACAAGCCGAGGGCCACTTAAAATCGGTCCGTGGGTCGCAAGTGGCCCCCGGGCCGGACTTTGGACATGCCTGCCAATGGCCTCCTGCTGGTTACAGTTCATGCCGCTGTCCCTTTTGACAGTAATAATGAATGTTACCTACATGGATGCAGAGTAGCACTGATCCACGCATGCAGTTGCAGTGAAGAAGTGCGTTACTTTAGAATGGGAGGGGGGAAAAGAGCGAGCGACTGATTAAAGCCGTCCTCTCGCCTCAAGTAAGTCACTGTGACATCGGCCATTGTCAGTGGGCACACTGGGCTTTGTCATCATTGAAATAGATCACAAGATTGTGAACTTTATGCAGCTTTTACTGCGCGATACTGCCGTACAGTGTAGCTTCACCAAAATCACATCACACATCAATGACCTCCTGCTGGTTCTACTACAGCAATAACTTTGGAAAAATATTATTATGAACTTTTTTGGTGAATTCGTATTGGGAAAATTAATCGATAACTTCATTCTCATACAATGTAGTATCACCAAAATGACCTCACACATCAATGGCCTCCTGTTGGTTATACTGCAGCACTAACTTTGGAAACAGATGATACTTTTTTTTTGGCTGATCCTAAAAATACCCCCCCCCCCCCCACACACACACACACACACACACACACACACGAGGTTCTGGGCCAAATTTTCCCTTGTTACTGCTATGCTGACAATTCTCAGATATAGACCTTATTCGCTAACCCCGGACAGCACCATATTGTTGACATACCGTCCTGCAGCTGACAACTATAGTAACGGCCTTATTGTCGTTTCTATTCCATTACAAAATAGCGATAGTGATGACAGCAATAAAAACCCCACAGTTGTTGTTTGTATGCTGACGTTAATGCCTGTAATAATAAACAAAAGAAAAAACGAGGTGAACAGACTTTGCTGTGAGGAGCTGTCAGAAAGTTTCACCTGTCTCTCCTAACTATCCACACATCTCCTGTGCTGCTGACGTATCCTCCGTCTCGCTCCCTTCACGTCTGTGGACGGTAGAGATAGAAACAAACCACGGGGACTTTATTGCTGTCATTACTACAGCCATGTGTAACGCAGGTCACCATCCGAACACAATTGGAACGATACAAGTAACGCTAACGGCGGCTAGCTTCCTATAAACTCTGCTGCTCTTATATAATGTAATTTTATTCAGTCATCATAAATAACAAAATCACAGTATAAACAAAGTCAAATCAACCAGAGACTGAACAGGCTCAGGCAGAAGCAAAATGCTTATATTAAGCCTGACCTAATTTCTACTCAATTAAGCTTTCCTCCAAAAAAAAACAAAAAAATAATAAAAAAAAAACAGAAAAGTAATTTTTTTTCAATGTTTACAACACAGAAAAGAAAAAAAATTAAACAGCATCAGAAAATTTATTCACACTTATAACGCTCAAAAATAGCTTCAGAAACCATTTTTTTGAAAACCAAAAGCGAATTACACATCTTCAAATTTATATGTGCATCATTTCAAACTTTCACCCTAACAGTGGAAACACATCTCCTTTTAATCTCTTTTTTAGCTTTTTGTACATTAAACTTGCACACACCTCTTAGATCGTACTTGCTGTCCCGTGTTGAAAATAACTTTTGCACAGGGAATGGGAGTGACTTTGATTTTGCTTTAAACATTATTTGCATTATCTTATAATAGAACAAGTCGTTAAATTTCATAACACGGGAATTTAGAAACAGTGGATTTGTGTGAGCATAGTAATCCTTTTTATTAATGATACGTATGGCTCGTTTTTGTAGAACAACTATTGAATTTAGAGTTGTTTTAAAGGTTGATCCCCAGAGTTCTACACAATAAGACATGTAAGGTAAAATGAGTGAACAATAAATGATATGCAAGGCCTTATAATTCAATACATCTCTAAATTTATACAGGATTGCTAGTGACTTTGAAATTTTCCCTTTGATATAATCTACATGTTGTTTCCATGACAGTTTATGATCAATCACAACCCCAAGGAATTTGGTCTCAAATACTCTTTCAATGTTAGTATTACAGATTTTTAATTCAATATCATCATCAATTCCTTTCTGATTTCCAAACACCATATACTTAGTTTTCTTAATATTCAGTGATAGTTTATTGACATCAAATACATAGGCTGTCACTTATGTCAACAACATGGCGGCAGTGGGTGTGCCCGTACGTGAGTGACGTCAATCGAATAAGGTCTAGACCTGCCTGTCAAACCTGGCAACCTAAACAGCCTCTATAGCCTCCATGAATACCTCACAGATATTAAGAGCTGCATGACTTAAAAATGTTTAACAGCTCAGCGACAATAACCCCCTAATTGTTCTCTTTGGTCTCCATAGCTCAGGGGTGTCCAAACCTTTTTGAATGGAGGCTAATTAGCTAATGTGAAAATAGTAATACCAAGGGGCCATACTGTATGGGTTATTTAAAAAAATCACATACCATACAATTCTACTCTCAGAATTCTGTTTACCCTCTGAAAACGTTAGTTCTGCCTGTGCTGTTCCTACTTGGTGCTTGCCTACAAACTGGACTATTAGTGAACGGCAAAAATTCGAATTGAACTTGCTTGATTAACCAATACTGTGTGGAGGGCCACATAGTATATTTTGAGAGACAAGCCGAGGGCCACTTAAAATCGGTCCGTGGGTCGCAAGTGGCCCCCGGGCCGGACTTTGGACATGCCTGCCAATGGCCTCCTGCTGGTTATACTACAGCACTACATGCCTGCCATAGCTCTGCTGACTTAATTCAAAACAAACTGTGCGGTCTTTCATCAAAGCTGAAGCAAGCAACCAGAAATTGAAGGGCGTATTCTGACTCTAACCTTTACTTTGACAAACAGGTGAAGAGGGATCATGTCTGTGTGCTGAGGAACATTTCCAAAATCAAGCCATTCTTATCTTCTGCTGACCTGGACAACATCACCCATGTCTTAATATCTATTTAGGGCTGGGGTGGCCAAACTACGGGCCAACTGCTAAAAACACAATGGAATATGGCCCGCCGCACGTTGCATGTAGCCTACATTCTTAGTTTTATTTCAACAACATCGCTGCCGCTGCGCAGCTCGGCTCTGTGACATCATGTCATAGACATGATGACATCACAATTGCTCGAGTGACATCACTGATGGCATCATCGAGTGCTCGAATGACATCACTGATGATGTCATAGACATTGTGACATCATCAGTGACATCATTACAAAATCATCACAAATCTCACAATGTGGGACCAAATGCATGCACTGTGCTCAGTGCGCATTTGAAAAGCTCTGGAGATGATTTCAAAATCATGAAAAACACGTTTCCTATGGACACAGCCGCTTAGGCAGTTTGACATGCTTGATATTAAAGACAATCTTTCAAAACAATCTGGCTCACAGCCTACATGTTGCTGCCTACAAACACTGTCCGTCTCTCTCTCGCTCTCTCTCTCCCTCTCTCTCTCTCTCTCTCCCTCGCTCTCTAATCTAAAGATATGCTGTTATTGCAATGTATAATCTGTTGATTGATGTTATATGATGTATATGTTGAGTGTAGATATATGATGTATGTAACCTATGTTGATTGTAGTTATATGATGTATGTAACTTATGTCGAGTGTAGTTATATGATGTATGTAACTTATGTTGATTGTAGTTCTATGATGTATGTAAACTATGTCGAGTGTAGTTATATGATGTATGTAACCTATGTTGAGTGTAGATATGATGTATGTTGATATATATGTATGCAACCTATGTTGAGTGTAGATATATGATGTTGTATGAATGTGATGATGCTATGTAAAGCCCTTTGAGACATGCTTGTGTGATAAAGGGCTATTAACATGACACAACTGAACTCTCTCTCTCTCTCTCTCTCTCTCTCTCTCTTGCTCCTCCCTCTAGCCTGCACACTCCCCCTCCGTCTCTCTCTTCCTCATTTGTTTGTATCTTCGTCGTCTCACAGACAACATTCTCCAGCTAAAGGTATTGTGCCATCAGTTTCTACACAGTTTCCATTCTATTTTACTTTCCTGACTCTATCAGTAGATCTACTTTAACATTAGTGATGTTGTGGAAACAAACTCTTCATGTCTTGTATTTGTATTGTATTTACTCGCTGTCAGGCGGAAACCTCTCTCCAAATTCAGCCTTTTTTTCTTTCTTTTTTCATAAATGGATTTTGTGGGTACCCAACAATAACCTGTGAAACTTAAGGTAATTTAAACCAGTTCTTTCCTCCTTTTTAAAAATTGCTATTTTTTAGATGCAAGGTTTCCGCCTGACAGCGGTGTTACATAACCAGGGGTGTGTTCAATCTGCTAAATGGTGTGCACTATATGCTACGTTTTCTGAGTTGAACGTCATGTTTCCTCCAAACGGTTTGCAACAGGCTTTGAGGGATGTTGTATCTTGTTTGGTGGCCGTGTCAGAGGTGTTACCCAGTCAGCAGCAGTGATGTGTATATAAACCTTCCTGTTTAAAGAGGCAGTGTGCACAGCGGATCCAACAGACGGCTTCAATGCTTGTGTCACACAAGAGGGTGTTCAAAGCACCGCCGTTTCCGTTGAAATAAACGGTTTGCTATGTTGTCGGGGCTGAACTCAAACCAGGTTGCTTGCACTGACTTCCTGCCTTAAGGCAGAAGAGGAAGTGACCGCGGCCGCAGAACAGACAGGCAGCACTGAGAAAGAAGAGTTGTCTTCGCAAGAGGAAAGGTGACAAAAAAGACTTGAGAACAGAAAACTTAGAATGCTCACTCTTAACTTCATCAAACGTGCTGAGGTCTGAACCAGGTGTCTGCCTTACATCATCAAAGAGTCAGAATGTCATTTACATGAAACAATGTTGAAATATATTCCTGTAAATGTAGCTTTAGTTTAGGTGGACATTGTACTTTTGTGATGATAGGAAAAAAGTGACTCATTTACTTTTCCCTTTTTTATCAGAAAAACATAAATTCCTGTGAAATACACTGTTACTGGACTGCCTATGATGCTATTGAACAATAACCAGTGGGTGTATGGAGATGTCTCATACAGTTTTATTGCAAATGGGGTTTCTTTAGACACACCCCTTCTCTGAAACAGCCAAATGAGGTCATTCTGAATGGGCGATATATAGGTGGAATAATAGCCTTTTAGTTAAGAATGCTCACTCTGCTGGTCATCATATTTGGGGAGGGAAAGACCAGGTGGCTGAACTACATCACCAAATAGTCAGAATATGAGTAACCCAATAAAGTAAAGTTTAAAATCCAATTTATTAACATAATTCTCCCTTTATTATTTTTGGGGGTCGTTTTGTTTTTCTTTGAGGACCTTGGGGGCCGGATTGAGATGGTCCAGTGGCCAGGTCCGGCCCTGTGTGCCATGTGTGGTCTAGCATGCAGGAGGGGCCTTCAGATTGTGAGGTACCCGTACCAGAGTTGGAGCAAAACACTTTTCCTTCGCTCCAGGGCCTCCCATTCATGAAATAGATTGTTGGGTAACTTTATTTTATATCAATAGAAAAAAAAACTCAGAAAGAGCAGAGAGAGAGCTCTTTCTGGAGGGTACAAGGCTACATAACGCTGTCTAGCTTTTCAAGAGAAGCTCTGATCCTGCTCAAATTTTGTATGTGAGTAGTCAGGTACCTCATGCACATGTAAGCTATGTTGATAATTGATTTCACTTCTGTACTGTAAGCCTCTATACACAGTGATACAATAGATGGAAATCATATGAATTAATTTTGATGGTGAAATAACACCATAACAATCAGGTTTTGAAGTCAAATTCATTCTCAGTTAGGATTGTCTCGCCCTGCCTGATGGAAATATGTCCATCGGTGAGTATTTTTTGTGGTGTATGGAATCCATATTAACCTCTAAAGCAGTGGTTCTCAACTGGAAGCCTAAAAAAAAGGCAGTCCCGGCGTCATGAGGGGGCGTGAGGGGGCGTCGCATGAATTTAAAACTAACCATAAAACCTCACCCAGACTATCCCGCCCCCCCAGTCAAGACATGGCCATTTTCTCTTTTTTGTTTGTCTGTTTTCCCAGGATGGCGAAGGTAGATTTTCTTTCCTCAGGATGCCCAAGCATGTCACGCCCTACTCTGTGATTGGGTTGGGTTTAGCATGGGGAGTCAATGAGTGATGATTGACAAACGCAATTGACAGGCACTTGGTGCCTGTGTTTGTCTAATAACTTGTCTGTAATGATTTCAAAGACGAGAGGCTCTTTGGAAGAGTGTTATTATATTGGCATAGCAGGCACAATGAATTGCTTGGTGGTGGTGGCTGTATCTACTATCTAGTAATGTGTGTAATCACGGTAAAACTGCTGAATTGGTGCCTAGATAAGACAACTGGTCTGCTCATGTTTCTCTAGCTAGGAATAGTGTGTTACGTTGTCACCCCCTCTTGAAATGTCAACGCCCCCTCTCCTGTAGTTGGAACTGAAAAAAGGTATCGCTGTCCCAGAGTCTATTCATGTGTCGAAATAGACTCTGGGTTCCCAGAATGCCTGGGGGGCAAAGAGGATTTTACAGATATGGGGACCTATATCTTCGCACACGCGCTATTTCCGTTTTGCACTTGTGAGCCGATTTGCACGCCCTGCACAGCTGCAATCTGTGCGTCCGAAACGATAGCAGCCAGTTTTTCCCCAGTGCACCTCTGGGCGTGCCTTATGCTAAACCAGGCGTGTCTTATGCTAAACCAGGCGTGCCTTATGCTAAACCAGGCATGCCTTGTGCTAAATCAGGCGTGCCTTATGCTAAACCAGGCGTGCCTCATGCTAAACTAGGCGTGCCTTATGCTAAACCAGGCGTGCCTTATGCTAAACCAGGCGTGCCTTGTGCTAAACCAGGCGAGCCTTATGCTAAACCAGGCATACCTTACGCTAAACCAGGTGTGCCTTATGCTAAACCAGGTGTGCCTTATGCTAAACCAGGCGTACCTTATGCTAAACCAGGCGTGCCTTGTGCTCAACCAGGTGTGCCTTGTGCTAAACCAGGCGTGCCTTATGCTAAACCAGGCGTACCTTATGCTAAACCAGGTGTGCCTTATGCTAAACCAGGTGTGCCTTATGGTAAACCAGGCGTACCTTATGCTAAACCAGGTGTGCCTTATGGTAACCAGGTGTGCCTTATGACAGTTGTGCCTTATGCTAAACCAGGTGTGCCTTGTGCTAAACCAGGCATGCCTTATGCTAAACCAGGCGTGCCTTATGCTAAAGCAGGTGTGCCTTGTGCTAAACCAGGCATGCCTTATGCTAAACCAGGTGTGCCTTATGCTAAACCAGGTGTGCCTTGTGCTAAACCAGGTGTGCCTTATGCTAAACCAGGCGTACCTTATGCTAAACCAGGCGTGCCTTATGCTAAACCAGGTGTGCCTTATGCTAAACCAGGTGTGCCTTGTGCTCAACCAGGTGTGCCTTGTGCTAAACCAGGCGTGCCTTATGCTAAACCAGGCGTACCTTATGCTAAACCAGGTGTGCCTTATGCTAAACCAGGTGTGCCTTATGGTAAACCAGGCGTACCTTATGCTAAACCAGGTGTGCCTTATGGTAACCAGGTGTGCCTTATGACAGTTGTGCCTTATGCTAAACCAGGTGTGCCTTGTGCTAAACCAGGCATGCCTTATGCTAAACCAGGCGTGCCTTATGCTAAAGCAGGTGTGCCTTGTGCTAAACCAGGCATGCCTTATGCTAAACCAGGTGTGCCTTATGCTAAACCAGGTGTGCCTTGTGCTAAACCAGGTGTGCCTTATGCTAAACCAGGCGTACCTTATGCTAAACCAGGCGTGCCTTATGCTAAACCAGGTGTGCCTTATGCTAAACCAGGTGTGCCTTGTGCTCAACCAGGTGTGCCTTGTGCTAAACCAGGCGTGCCTTATGCTAAACCAGGCGTACCTTATGCTAAACCAGGTGTGCCTTATGCTAAACCAGGTCTGCCTTATGGTAAACCAGGCGTACCTTATGCTAAACCAGGTGTGCCTTATGGTAACCAGGTGTGCCTTATGACAGTTGTGCCTTATGCTAAACCAGGTGTGCCTTGTGCTAAACCAGGCATGCCTTATGCTAAACCAGGCGTGCCTTATGCTAAAGCAGGTGTGCCTTGTGCTAAACCAGGCATGCCTTATGCTAAACCAGGTGTGCCTTATGCTAAACCAGGTGTGCCTTGTGCTAAACCAGGTGTGCCTTATGCTAAACCAGTTGTGCCTTATGCTAAACCAGGTGTGCCTTGTGCTAAACCAGGCGTGCCTTATGCTGGTGTGCTAAACCAGGCATTTCAAGAGAAGCTCTGATCCTGCTCACATTTTGTATGGTACCTCGTGCACATGTAAGCTATGTTGATCATTGATTTCACTTCTGTGCTGTAAGCCTCTATACACAGTGATACAATAGATGGAAATCATATGAATTAATTTTGATGGTGAAATAACACCATAACAATCAGGTTTTGAAGTCAAATTCATTCTCAGTTAGGACTGTTTCGCCCTGGCTGAAGGAAATATGTCCATCGGTGAGTGTTTTTTTAAGATGTATGGAATCCATATGAACCTCTAAAGCAGTGGTTCTCCTAATATTTTTTTCCCCCCGATTTTTTTTATCCCATTTTATCCCCCATTAGTGCTAATTCTATATTTATCCTGGTTGCTACTTCATCCTCTGTCGACCAGGGAGAGCCGAGACTGATTCCATGCCTCCTCCGAGACATGGGCAGTCGGTCAGCCACTTCTTTTCACCTGACAGGGGAAGCTTCACCGGTAGGACATAGTACGTGGAAGGATCACGCTATTCCAACCAGTTCCCCTCCCCCCGAGCAGGCGCCCTTAACGATGAGAGGAGGAACCACACTAGCAACCAGGACAATGCATGTTTTTAGTGAAGGGGGTTCCTATATGAAGGAAACCCCCGGGAGGCACGGGGAGAACATGCAAACTCCACACAGAAAGGCCGTTTTTGCCGACCCCCACCCGGGCGATGGGGGTGGCACTCGGGGACATACGGACGGGCACGCACTCCTTCAGCGCTCACCTCGTCCCCAGGTGGGAATCGAACCCACGACCTTCTAGCTGTGAGGCGATAGTGCTTACCACTACACCACCGTACCTCCCTAAAGCAGTGGTTCTCAACTGGAAGCGTCAAAAAAAGGTATCGCTGTCCCAGAGTCTATTTAGGTGCCAAAATAGACTCTGGGTTCCCATGAATGCCCGGGGGGCAAAGAGGATTTTA
>NC_139635.1:12794348-12844348 GCF_964638095.1 Poromitra crassiceps
GTACAATTTTAAACAGTATACTTGTATATAAGTCTGTATATATTACACAGCAGGAATGCAATAATGTTTTGCACACAAGAAGAATGAGGCTGGATGGCCACACTTGTGTTAAATAAGCAAAGATGGAAAGTCAACATATTAGAATAACAAAAATCAGTAAGAAAATATTAAAATAGAATTAGAAAAATACATAATAAAATGCATATAAGTGAATGCATCGGATAGAGATACTGCAGGTCCACACATGACGCCCCCACACTGCCTTACAGTGCAAGAGCATCATGCGCGAACCCACAGCACATCCACCCGACGCACCCCTTAAAGAAAACAACCTAGCAAAAGTTCTTCATTCAAGCCCTTGGGGTGTTCTGTCTGTAAGGTATGTATCCAAAATGCCTCTCTTTGTAACAAGGCCTTGTCAGTAGTTGTATAGGATACTTACCCCACCAGGCAGTGCGAGAAACGCCAAAATCGAGGGGCGGAGTTTAGGGCACCTACGTCATCAAATGGGCGTGGCTTCTTTTTTTGTGAAAAGTCATTTTTTCACTACTTCCTCAAAGGGCACCTCTGTATTTCGCCCTGTGTAAATCATTTTCTTGTGAAAAGTGTTTTTTTCAGTACTTCTGCAAAGGGCACTTCTGTTTTTTAAATCACTTTTCTTGGAAAAAGCTTTATTCCACTTGTTCTCCAAAGGGCACTTCTGCATTTCCTCCATATCAGCTAGACCATCTTGTGGGTGTTGCAATGTTGTGCGCATCACACAGACAGCCTGACAGCGTGTATAAAGCCACCGGGTCAGCCAGAGCAAAGACAGCGCAGCCATTGGCAGATCACCGCTGCAACAGCCACTGACAGATCACCGGTCCAACATCGCGCTCAACGGTAAGGATGGATTTTTGGTTTTAATATTGTTTTAATTAGACTATCCATCTAATACATATATATATATATATATATATATATATATATATATATATATATATATATATATATATATATATATATATATATATATATATATAATTAAGATCCTTTGCCTTGTTTTTATGCAATGTTATATTAACAAAAACATTAATAAAACAGCTTTTTACAGCTATAATCCAGAGACCAGACTGGTGGATACCAGGCGTTCAGATGAATATGCCATATTTCCAGACGGTGATCATCAGACCAGAATCAATCTAAATCGAGGATCTGTGCTAGATGATATAACCAATAGGCCTACAGGGTGAGAATGAAACATTGTTTGTTTACATAAAGAGTTTGTTTAGAAAAAATGGGTGTGGTAAACATACTTCTACCAGTTTTTTTGAAATGTTGTTTTTTTACCCCCCACAGAACGGGTTCTCACACAGGTGAATTGTTATTTCATCACAAACCTCTTCAAAGCCTCTCGCCATTGCACTCAACGAAGACAGACACCCACCACTATAGAGGAAAACCACGCGACTTCCATAGATACAACCCGGATGCCCCCAAACAACACCCATCTGATAAGGATCCAACAGCTGATGACATCGGACTGGATCCAAATGATTTTGTAGATTTAATCGACCATATGTAAGGACATAATTCAGATATAACAACCATCATTATATATATATATATATATATATATATATATATATATATATATATATATATATAGGCTATATGTATTTTTTGAGATAGACTTATATCCATCGCTATTTTTTTTATTTTTTTTTCCAGCCAGGAGACAACCCCCAACAGCCAGGAGACAACCCCCAACAGCTCAGCGCTGACCCCCGATGCAGACTTGTATCGACCCTCATCACCAACATCACCTGAACCATCGGTGAATGCCACCATCCAGCCCAACGACCAGACACTGAACGCGTGGATTGCACAGTACAGGGATCAACCTTCACCATCAGACACGCCCACATCCCTCTCCATCAACAACAACCAACCCACGTGGGTGGACCCGGATGTGCAGCTCAGCGAACACACGGCCCCAACAGCTGAAGACACCATCAACAACCAACCCACGTGGTTGGAAACGGATGTGCAGCTCAGCGACCAGACACTGAACGAGTGGATTGCCGAGTACGAGCGGGTGGAAGCTTCAGATACGCCCACGCCCCTCTCCATCAACAGACCACAGTGTATCGACGAGAACGCGATACCCCCACCCTCGCCTGATCATCAACCTCGCGAGAAGACCCAACAACTCTCAGGTACCTCTGACTCAGATAAACAGAGCGTGTATAGACGTTTAAGAAATGGTTATAGGATAGTGCAGCGCTCTCAAAGGAGATTTGAACGTACATTGAGAACACTCAGACGCACACACACACGGTGGATGGCATCGGCTGATGCCAATTTGAACACAATTTTGATACATCAGAATATACAATGTTCCATGCTTGAAAAATTGAGGAATGTGTAATTTTTTTTTTTTTTTTTTGTAAAGTACAGTAAGGTAGAACAATGACACTATCACCATCACCATCATTTTAAAAAAGTCCATGTATACAGAGATCAATTAAACAGCCAATATGGCTAAGCGTAGGCGACATGCAGATGAAGATAATCCAACACCTCCCTCTAAATTGACTAGATATTTCAACTCTGATAAAGCCCCTCCCCTTAGAATAGACTGGAGTGAGCAAGGCGTCGCTTATGCTTTAGAAAATGGCCTACCTACGGGGATGGATAATAATAACGACATTAGCGCCTGGGCTAACGCACAGACACGGATAATCAAACGCTACATAGCTGATTTACCACCCCGGAGAAGCTGCATTTTACAACAGACCGGTGGAGCCTTGCCTAACCCAACACAACAACATCAACACGTGGAACCCCAAAATGACGCAGCTGCTGCGTCATCAGAGTCAGTCGATCCACGGGGGACACCCCTACAAATAGATGTGTTATCAGACTGCGACGACGCGTCATCAAATGCCGACACACTGCCCCCACCCGCGTCATCAGAGTCAGTCGATCCACGGGGGACACCCCGGCAAATAGATGCGTTATCAGACTGCGACGACCCGTCATCAAATGCCGACACACTACCCCCAACCGCGACAGTCGTTACACCCCCACAACAAATAGCAGCGTCATCAGACTGCGACGACACGTCATCAAATGCCGACCCACTACCCCCACCCGCCACAGTCGTCACATCTCCACAACAAATAGACGTGTCATCAGACCGCGACGACGACGACGGTATCACTACACCGACTGTAGACTCTATGATTCAACCCCCAGCTGTCATCTCTCCCAGTGATTATACCGTTAGACATATAGATGCATTCAACGCTAGGATATACCGTCAAAATATAGATCTACGTGATATTAACACTGATAATCTCGAATTGGTGCCTGGTATGGTCAGACAGAGATTAACAGGGTTAATTGATCTAGTTAGCAGCGAGGTCCCTATGGGCAGCATTATGGATGTAACGCTATCAGGTGATAGCCTAGCTGCCGATGTGCATACTATCGCCACAGTCGGAGACAATGCTGGTCCAGAATTTCTGGACCAAATCACAGACGCAATTCAAAGCAATGATGAGACAATGATCTCTGGAGATCTATCACTTGCTATCTCAGTTGCACTGAATCAGCAAGGGGGCGCTAGGCTTAGGCTGATGGATATACAATATAAAGATATTATTGAGCGAAAGATTAAGTGGCTCTATGACCCCCATAATGGCCCTGGAAATAATCTATGTTTTGGCATGGCTATAGCCAGACATTTTAACCCTGATTTAAACAACGCTAGTCTATTGGAGAGAGCTCGAGAAATATTCACTGAGCTGGGTTTTAACCATATGCATAAAGTATCATTTGCCGATATCGGAACTTTTGAACGGCATTTTGACAGCAAGATAATCATCTTCCACCACAAAGAGGCTTCTAAACGAAGACACCCGTTTATGACCACCGATGTCCCCCACCCAAAAACAATTTGGCTTTACCTATATGCCGAGCATTATTATCTCATCCTCAACCATAAAGCATTCTTGGGGGGTGGTTATGTCTGCGACTACTGCTACCAGACGTATCAGGAGCCTTATGCACATACATGTAGACACATCTGTAATGCCTGTTACGGACCTCTACACATAGATCCACCCCAGGCGAACACCGCTGTTAAATGTAATGTATGTAGGCGTATATGCAAATCTCAGACTTGCTATGAAGCACACAAGAGACGGGGCAAGCATACTGTCTCCCCCTGCGAGAAAAAGAGATATTGCCCACTATGTAAAATGATCCACATTCACAGACCCAATACGGCCCACATATGCAGATCAACAAGATGCAATCATTGTGGCGTCCCACTAGGGGCGCAAGAGTCTGACCATACCTGCTTCATACAACCTACTCCGCTAGAGGAGCACCATGAAAAGTATATATTTTATGACATCGAGACAAGAATAAATGCAGAAGGCATGCATGAAGCGAGTTTTGTATCATCTATGACTCTTGAATCAGACAAGGCTACAAATTTCACTGGTGCCGGTGGTAAAGACTGTATCGGTGATTTTTTAAAGTTCTATTCCAACCCTCGCTATGCAGAGCACACGTTTATAGCTCATAATGGTAGTGGTTTTGATGGATATTTAATATTAAAACACATGGTGTCTCAAGGACTAACTCCCTCTGTCATTATTAAGGGGTCCAGACTGACCGCCATCTTTTCCCCATACAAAAAACAGAGGTTCACAGACTCTGCCAGCTTTCTGCCCATGCGTTTAGCTGAAACCCCAAAAGCCTTAGGGTTTGCTGAATTAAAAGGCTATTTCCCATACAAATTTAACACAATAGAAAATGAAAACTATATTGGGATCATCCCCTCAAAAGAGATGTTTGGGTATGGTACAATGCGCGAATCAGATAAACAGAAGTTTTTAACCTGGTATAAAAGTAGTAAGAGCTATGTGTATAACTTTGCTAAACAACAGGCCAAGTATTGTGCACAAGATGTTCGTGTCTTACGTCAGGCCTGTATTCTTTATAGGGAAGCGTTCATCAAATGCACCAACGTCGACCCCTTCCGCTATGTCACGCTCCCCGGGGCATGTATGGCTGTTTTTAAAACAGCATTCCTAAAACCTGACACCGTCGCGCTCACCTATAACGGCTGTTATACAGGTCAGAACCGAACATACAGTGCTGCATCTATGCAGTGGCTGTCTTTTCTGGCTCATAGCCAGAATATCAACATTACACATGCTCTCAACCATGGCGAGCATAGAGTCGGGTCGTATTATCTAGATGGGTTCTGTCCCGAGACTAATACTGCATATGAATTTGCCGGCTGTTTCTTCCACGGGTGTGATCGCTGCTACATTTCAAATGACACACATCCCTACAAAAAAGCAACGTTTGGGGAGCTGTACCAGGCTTTCAACAACAAAATAGATACGTTAGAATCTGTGCACGGGTTAAATGTAATCGTTTTATGGGAGTGCGACTGGACCCGTATGAAACACACGGATGCTTCCGTGGTGGCTTTCATGCAGTCTTACACAGAGACCGAGCGTTTGAACCCACGCCATGCCTTATATGGGGGGCGAACAAACGCCTTAAAATTGCATCATAAGGTTGAAAACGGCGAAGCGATACATTATGTGGACTTTTGTTCTCTATATCCATATGTACAGAGCACAAAGGAGTACCCTCTTGGACATCCTAAAGTTATTACGAAGGATTTTGATGATATCTCGACCTATTTCGGACTCATCAAGTGCGTAATAGCACCCCCTAGGGGTTTGCTCCATCCCATCCTCCCTTTCAGAGCACACGGAAAACTGATGTTCCCTCTTTGTCGCACATGCGCAGAAGGGCTCTCTAAAGATGAGTGCAACCACAACGAGACCGAGAGAGCTCTCAGCGGCGTATGGGTTTCGTTTGAGTTACATAAAGCGATCGAGAAAGGTTATCGTATTATTTCAATATCTGAAGTCTGGCATTTTGAACATCGCACAAAGGAATTATTCCAAGGGTACGTAAAGGCTTTTCTCAAACGTAAACAGGAAGCGAGTGGATTCCCAGCCGACGTCACTACGGATGCCGAGAAAGACGCGTACATTGTCGACTACCAAAAAGTCGAAGGTGTGGTTTTAGACAAAACAAAAATTGTGTACAATCCTGCATTACGTGCATCGTCCAAATTGCTTATGAATACACTTTGGGGACGATTTTCTCTACGAGATGAACACTATACATGTGAAATAATTAATAAACAGGATCGTTTTGTACAACTAATGTTCAGTGATCAGTTCATTGTGAGTCAATTCCGCTTCCTCACCGATGAGGTCGCTATTGTGCAATGGAGACATGCAACCGGTCAAGCCCCGAAGGCAAAGGATATTAATGTCTTTCTAGGCGCGATGACCACCGCATATGCACGTTTGCAACTGTATGAAATAATGGATAAACTTGGTCACCGTGTGTTATATAATGATACCGATTCAATAATTTTCACAGCGCGGGAGGGGGAGTGGACCCCGGAACTCGGCAAGCATTTAGGACAATTGACAAGCGAGCTTGAACCTGCCGAGTACATTACACACTTTGTATCAACGGGTCCAAAATCGTATGCATTTATCACCAACACAGGCCGTTCCTCTGTGAAATGCAAAGGTGTCACACTAAATACTAGTGCAAATAAAAATGCTGTCACATACGATTCCCTTTTACGCCTAGTGGAGGCGTATGTGACGGATGCTGAAGTTAATGTTATTAGAACAACCTCTGATCGAATCAGGAGGCATAAATTATCGCTACAGCTAAGCAATCAGTCATTAGTTAAACGCCTTCAGGTCGTCTATGATAAACGCCGCGTTCTGAGCGACTTCTCTACGTTGCCATATGGATATTAATAATGTCATCAACATGCAGGGGGGCTTTGATGCACGCTTGTTGCATCCTTTTACTATGATTATTTCTGGCCCGTCTGGTTCTGGAAAAACTTTTTTTGTGAAAGCCATTATTCAAAACGCACCCCAACTGATTACACAACCGTTGGATAATATCGTCTTTTTATACGGCTGCTGGCAAAAAGTATACGATGATTTATTACTGATTAGACCAATTACTTTTATTGAGGGGATTCCGGCCTCCTTAGCAGACGACAGTCTTTTTCCCCCCGATAAGAGCAACTTACTAATTATTGATGATCAGATGTCTTCCGCCGTCAATAATTCAGAGGTTCAAAATGTATTTACTAAATACTGCCATCACAGAAATTTAAGCTGCATCTATCTGGTCCAGAATCTTTTCGCCCAAGGCAAGGCAAGTCGCACTATAAGTCTCAACACTAATTATCTTGTGTTATTTAAAAACCCTCGCGATAAACAACAAATAAGCATCATAGCACGTCAAATGTACTCCAAAAATTCAAAACATTTTATGGAAGCCTTTCAAGATGCCACATCAAGTAATTATGGGTATATTCTCATAGATTATAAACCAACGACACCTGACCTGTTAAGACTCAGAACTGAGTTAACCCCCGAGCGACAGGTTGTCTATCTGCCCAGAGGGGGAAGAAGCTAGGCTCTTTTAGAAATGTCTGCTCGTGTACATAGGAATTTTGAACTTCTTCAGCATCTTTATAAGGCGTCCCCCAAAGGACGCAAGACCATTCTTGCCACAGCCAGCAATGATCTAATCAATGCACTATGTGAGCTTGCATTGAACCTATTAAGAGGCAATATTCCACTTTCTCCTAAACTTCACAAGAGATTAAAGAAAAGCAAAGCGTTACTTAGATGGTTTGCCAACAAAAAAGTTACACTATTGAAAAAAAAGAAAAAGATTAACCAACGCGGTGGCTTTATATTCCCTTTACTCGCTGCGGCTATTCCTATTATTAGTGGTCTTTTTAATCGAGGCTGATCATGGAGCACACCACCAAAATGTTCCTTGTACCGCACAATCAGCTCAAGGCTCTCCAGACACGCCCACCTGCTACTCCCAGCGCCCCCCCTGACATCAGAACAAAGGCTCAGTGTGATCTAGACCGATTGATGACAGAGGTCCTAGATGAACCCAGCGTTGATATACATAGCAAAGCGGTGAAATATTCAAACATTTTACATAGATATTTGACTCTGACGAAACAGGCCGATAACGAAAAGAACACTCTAACACTATTGATGCCAAATTCTGAGCCAGCTGAGGCATTACCGCATGTGAATGATAACAATGCGACACCGGCTGCCATAACTGAGGTATTACAGCACATACCAGCACACAGCAAAAACAAGGCCTCACACGTTCTGAACGCTATCTCCAATGCATCGGATAGGATCAGATGGACTGGTAATGGACAGCTAGTTATTGACGACCAGCCCCTCAGGGGGTCACACATATTTGATTTAGTCAAGTTTATGACAGGCTCACAGCTGGTTAAAGAGTCGGCTCGCCCATTAGGATGGCGAGAGTTTCTTAAGACACTAGCAGAGATAAATGTCCCCTCCTCTACCGTGACAAATAGGAGTCTCCGTCGTCTGTTTGAGTATAGCAAGACAATGCATGGTGCAGATGATGATGATGATGATGATAGGGTGGTTGATGGGGTGATGTTTAGCCCCACTAATAACTCATGGAGTACCTATTAGAATTTTCTTTTATACTCTACATTATTATACTTTATTTTACTCTATTATTTTCCATTATTTTCTATTATTATTATTATTATTATTATTATTATTATTATTATTATTATGCTTTATTTCCATTTTATTTTCTATTATTTTCTATTACACTTTATTTTTACTCTATTTTTATTCAAATGATTCTAATTGAATACAGAACATTCAAATTCTATTTACTTTATTATTATGCTTTATTTCCATTTTATTTTCTATTATTTTCTATTACACTTTATTTTTACTCTATTTTTATTCAAATGATTCTAATTGAATACAGAACATTCAAATTCTATTTACTTTATTATTATGCTTTTTTCATTTATTTTCTATTATTTTTATTATACTTTATTTTTACTCTATTTTTATTCAAATGATTCTAATTGAAAACAGAGCATTCAAATTCTATTTTTTATCCTATCATTCAGGGTGAGGCTTTTACAACCTCAGCATTTTTGTTACATGCTATTGTTTCTCATCCTATTTTTATCATATCATGATGTATGGTCATATTGTTGTTGTTTTCATCCTATTTTTATCATATCATATCATGATGTATGATCATATTGTTGTTGTTTTCATAATGCTCAAAATATCCTATGTACATATTGAAAAATAAAATAAAAAGTCACAACCAGCATTGTTTCCAGTCTCATATGATTTATTTGATTGAAAATGTCACATACAGGTCTGTGGTGTTGCACATTGTATACATTTTAAATGATAACTTTTACATGATCCAGGCTGTATTCTACTTACAAAGGTACATACCATATTATCGTTACACAGAGTATCACTAGTATATTTTTTCATAACACTTTGATACGATAGACCTTTTTGGATGTTGATTAAAAAGAATATGCAATGTTGCCCGCAGCTGACAGAGGCGCTGTTCTGGACCTGCACAGATGAATAGGTGACATGTCGGCTATTACGATCTATAAAACATGCTATTTCCTTTGGGAATCGCATATAATCAGGAGGATTGCCATAACTGTCAAAAAACATAGCTTCTCTGGCTGCAGTTATATATATTGCGAGCCAGTGTTGTCCCGGCCTGTCACTGTAGTCGGTGTTAACAATAACCATAGCAGGAAGCGACCGTACATATCGCGGAAGTGCGTCGGCGGGTAGTACACCCAACAGTTGCACGCCTTTTGCAAGTTTCTTCCTGAGAATCCGATCAATCTCCATTGTGTTCATAGTGTCCAGGTCTAGTAATAGTCCAATAAGACCTGTCTTTTCCCTGAAATTTCTAAGATGCTGTCAAAGACACTGTAGCAGATTATGTTGATGGTGCGAGTCAGAGGCTGTCTGAATCGGACATCAAGTTTCACATTGCCTGTTCTAATCAAGCTGACGTTTCCTGTGTTAGCACCATCTGCTTCCAGGTTAAAGCAAAACAGTGTATAGCCGCTACCATATTCTTCGCGTGTGATAGCGAGAGGGCGGTCCTTCAAATGACGACCGGTGGCTTGGAATAGCTCGTAATATTCCCTGACGTACTCGCCAGTGGGGAAATTAGGCATAAATGGTCGTGCAGGGTATGAGTGACCATCACAATATAATGCCATAAATTCAATGTTGAGATTAAGGAAATTAAAGGGATTTCTTGCATAATTCCCGCTATATGCCTCGTTATCAACGAATGCAATTATTATAAATTTAGGTATCTGTCCAGTGTATAAGTTTTCATGATTTGTCATTCTGAGACCTCTCCCGACTGTCACTGTCTTCAGTGAAACCCTATCCATGGCGTAGCGCGCATTAGCGTGCGTTAGCGCCCTCATGTGGGCAAGCCTGACAGCTGGGGAAATGCTAACTTTCTTCAGATAGAGACTTGCGCTAAGTATATTCACCCCGATTTGTTTATCAGGAGTGGGTGACATGAGACAGAATTCATCTTTAGAGCGGATAAATTTTAACCCCACATCAATGCCATTTATCATCAGTTTTTCCTGCATAAATAAATCAGCGTGTATGGGACAGATGAGCTCCAAAGTTTTACTTTCTGCAGTGTAGACCTGTCTCTTAACCAGACCAGCATTACCCGAGTTAAGAGCTGTCCCATCCATAGCAGCAGCCGAATCTTTGATGAAAAGGGCTGTGCTGAATTGTGTATCCAATGTCTCTTGCCCATAATTAATAAGACATTCGAGCAATGCTCTGTATGGATATGTGTTACTAGCTTGCGTTATAAGTCTATCACCAAGTTGAATGTCTAGCTGTGAAAATAGGCTACCACCTGGATAATTGATCAGGGTAGCTATATCATCATCAGCCAGGGCTACGCCGCCAGGCTTGGTGAGTTTCAGTCGGATATATAAATAGCTGTCATTAAAATCGATATATTGATCATTTGACCCAGTAATTGCGAATTCGATTGGAGCTCCTGCGGTGATTGCAGAAACAGGTGGGATCTCAACCCATGCTGCACGCTCGATGCAGGTCTGAGTTGCCGGTAGACGAAAAATATCAAGCTCACTCTTCATACACTCTACCGATTGGTTATGAAGGAGTGACATTATTATTATTATTATTTAGAAGATGTCTCTGGTGCGAGTTTTAGCACGTCTGCGTGGTTTGGGAGCTGTCTTTGGTCTGTGGGGAGCCTTGCAGCGTCTTCTCTTATGTAATCTACTTGGTTTTTTAACGGGGCGATACCCCCTCCGACCACTGGATGGCGGTCTCCGGCGGGGATAGGCCATAAAACCATTTCCGGTTTGGGGTTCAGGTCCCCCTGTTGCTTTTCTGACGATATTCTGAACTATGTCTCCAGCGATGCCTGATGCAGCAGTTTTAATATACGGTTTAGCAATACTAAATCCGCGTTTAAATAATGGGACAGCCATCCTAAAAAGACTTCTAAACAGGCCACCTAGTCCCGCTCCATACTGTGTAGCGCTTCCGGAAAATCCCGCTAAATCCCCGCCCGCTTGTTTAACATAATAGTCAAAATAGTAATCCGACCCGTCGTTTCCGGCGTTTTCATAAGGCGTCATCATCATGCGTCAGCGTTTATGTCCAACTGGTCTGAAATGTAATTTGATAAGGACTTTTCCGTATGCAAATGGAATATGCTTGTTTTGATCGTTTTTCAGCACCAGTTCAATGTCATCGATAACGTCCTTTGAGATAGGTGTGTAATGGACGGGGTCCAATGATAAAGTGGTCACGCGTCGGTCCGTGTCTGATATATTAATCGTTCTGAGCAGCTGTACATATTCATCACCCACAAGTTGATGCTGGCATATGTCTGAGTAGACGAATATATTATAAACTCCGGCGTCTATGTCTGCTTGATAATCAGCGGTCGCCGGTTTAGGAATGCAGAGGTGTTCTACATTTGGTCTCATCCCCAGGATGGTAGCCAGTCTTCCAGTACATATTATTTTTGATCCTGCGACCCCGCCGATTTGGACATAATTTGTGATTTCATTATAGGTGAGGACTATAGGGGGGTTAGGGTTATTGAACACAGTCATACATGTGTGGTTGAAGCGTGATAAAATACTAGGGATTGACCCATAAGTTCCTATTTGCATAGAAACGGTTCTGAAAATCTTCTTTTTGCCTCTAACATCAAAAACCATTATGTCTGCGTCTTCTAATGGGAAGGTAGGCCAAGACTTTGGGTATTGAATTTCTACCAGGCCTACTTCAAAGGCTTCTCTAAACACCAATGGTTTCGCCAGCTTTGTCCGATAACTCCAAATTTTATTATTCGGATATATATCGATAGAGGCGTTGCTGGGCAGCGTGACGTAGAATCCCGCCGCTTCCGTGTTGGCCATGTTGTGCATGACGTGCCTCGTTGGTTGTCTTGGGGAGAGTAGCCTCCTACCCTGTAGTCCTCCGATATAAATATTATATGTCAATCATGTCTCGCTCATCAATCCAGGAGTCAAAAGATTGTGGATAACCACGCCAGCTGACATAGACCTGTCTTACGCCTTTTGATTTCCTCCGTTTAATTATTCTCTCTATTTTAAACGGTTTGGTTTCATCAATAATGATTCTTTGAAGCTCTGCTTCATAAAAACACCCTTTTAACGCCTCACCGGCTAAATCTTTGAGGCGATAGACCACCGGATGTCTAGCGACTCGCTCATATATTATGAAATATTCTTCGGTATATCCACCTCTATATCCTTTATCGAATATGCCTCTCTGTTTTGAGATCCGCACGTTATCTCCGATATTAAACTTGAATGAGGGGGTTGGCTCTGGGTGTTTCTTGTACAGTCTATTAAAGACTATGCGTTCATTTGCTTTATTTACTTGGCTGGGTGTCATACCGATCGAGCGGTGTTTGGCATTATTGTAGGCGTGGACTAAATCGCTTAGAATATCAATGTATCTTCTCGAGTTGACAGCTGTCAAATATCGCCACATCCGGGATTTTATCGATCTATTCAGCCTCTCGACAACGCTGGCCTTAGTCTCATTAAATGTCGTAAAATGTTTAATGTTGTATTCCTGGGTTAACTTTTTGAAATTACGGTTGAAGAATTCTGTTCCTTTATCCGACTGTAATTTGACGGGAATACGACCGTGCATGAGGATATCTCTGAATGCCTCTGTGACAGCTAGACCCGTTTTATTTTTCAGGGGCTGGACCCATGCAAATTTACTGAATACGTCTATACAAGTCAGTAAAAATTTAATGCCATCATTCTCCATCGAATATTCAGACATATCTACTAAGTCTATCTGAAACTGTTTATCGATTCCCGAGACAAATACTCTATTGCGTTTGAAATTTCTAAAAACCGGAGTGTGTAGGGTGTATGCATCCTGTTTTAATAGATAATCTTTGACGATGCTCTCATTCACCGGTCCCTCTGGTTCGCTTCTGACTGCCTCACAAAGTTTAGCAATGCTAGAGAACCCCGCGGGGTTAGCAGGGTCTAAATAGACCTTGTCTAATCGCTGCTCCATCATGATCTGACATTATGTCAAACAGTTATATATCTTATATTAGAGTGTGTCATGTGTGGTTATAGTAATCCAGCTAAACCGGATGTCCCAGCGGACTACATAGCCAGACGCACAGTCCGTGCTCAAAAACACCCCGGGTTGAAACACGTGTATCAGATTCGTTCCTAACGGAAGTCCCGCAATGTTGACTATAACTATATATATATATATCACGCTGAGACTATAACACCGACAAACAAACGTTTTTTATCTAAAATGTTTTTTATTCCATAGACATTGTAAACATTCTTTTCTCATCAATCAATCTCAAATAAGCCATACAGACACGTAAATGTTTATCACACAAATAATCCAAAACCAAATCTATGTTATGTCTGTTGTATACATCGTGCATGAATGTAAATATCACAATTAAATTACCTATGCCAAACACTTTACCCTCCTCAGAGAAAAACGAATCAAATATGACATCTGTAGACATGTTTGTATTATTACACAGTATAAGCATCTCACCCCAGCAAACATTAGAACGTACAAAATTCATATGATTTTTAAAAGTATCATCATCACAGGTATGGAAAATATCCATTAATCTATTTCTAACAAAACAAACAGTATTAGGGTAAAATATATCCGTTAACATGCTGACTAACCACCACATGGTTAGTCTAAAAAGGATATAGGCTATAAGTGGGAAAAAATAAAAAACAGGATCAGGGGCTAGGCTGTGTCCAAATATGGCGGCATCGTATGCAAACACACATGAATGCTGAAGTTGACTGTTACAGCGGTGATCTGTCAATGGCTGCTGCAGCGGTGATCTGCCAATGGCTGCGCTGTCTTTGCTCTGGCTGACCCGTTGGCTTTATACACGCTGTCAGGCTGTCTGTGTGATGCGCACAACATTGCAACACCCACAAGATGGTCTAGCTGATATGGAGGAAATGCAGAAGTGCCCTTTGGAGAACAAGTGGAATAAAGCTTTTTCCAAGAAAAGTGATTTAAAAAACAGAAGTGCCCTTTGCAGAAGTACTGAAAAAAACACTTTTCACAAGAAAATGATTTACACAGGGCGAAATACAGAGGTGCCCTTTGAGGAAGTAGTGAAAAAATGACTTTTCACAAAAAAAGAAGCCACGCCCATTTGATGACGTAGGTGCCCTAAACTCCGCCCCTCGATTTTGGCGTTTCTCGCACTGCCTGGTGGGGTAAGTATCCTATACAACTACTCTTGTCTCTGTCACCCCCCCTCTTCAGTGGACTGACCTGTTCTATACCCTGGAACCTGAGGGAACACCGTCGTGACCAAACTCATTAAAATGCCTGGCGACAGAGGATTTTATATCTCTGTTTCTAATGCTACTCTTGTGTTCTGAAATGCGAGTTTTCAACTCTCTGATAGTTTTTCCAATGTATACTAGCCCACATGGACACTTCAATAGATACACAACAAATTTAGTTTTACACGAGATCCTACTCTTAATTGAGTACTTTCTTCCAGAGTGAGGATGGAAGAATGTCTCTCCTCTGATCATAGCATTACATTGAATACAGTTAAAGCAAGGAAAATTACCATTCTGTACATCAGACAAAAAATGGGAGGGGCCAGGGGGGCGTGTGTAGCAGTCAGCTCTAACGATCATATCCCGTACATTTCTATCCCGTTTTTGAGCAAACAAGGGAGGCTCGCCAAATAAATGGCCCACTTGGGGGTCACTTTGCAAGATGTTCCAGTGACTTAAAACACATTTTTTTATTTCCTGAGAAGCAGGTGAAAAAGTAGCAGCACACACTATTCTCGACCCTCGGGCAGGGGTGGACTTCGGGACCAACAGGTCCTCACGTTTCAACCCCCTAACTCTCTGTAGGCTGTTCTCAAGGATTGTGTTGTTAAAACCTTTTGCCCTGAACCTTGTACATAGTTCAGCAGCCTGCTCTTCAAACATGTGGTCAGAACTGCAAATCCTCCTAATCCTCAAAAGTTGACTGTATGGCAAACCTCTTTTGAGGCTGGGGGGATGATAGCTAGAGTAGTCCAAGAAAAAGAATGTTGAGCATTTTCTTAGTACAGCCCTTGCTAATTCTCTTATCAGCCAGAACGAATTCAAATTCTTGTTACAGAAGCACCCTGTGCGACCTGTGTTCTATACTTTACCTAAAATCCATAAGAGCTGTGTTGAGCCAGTGCCTGGTAGGCCTATTGTGGCTGGCACACAATCTCTTACTGAGCCTATTTCTCAATATCTTGACAGACACATTAAAGTGTTGGTATCTGATCTTCCTTCTTATTTGAAAGACACCACTGACTTTTTGAATAGGTTAGGTGCTGTACAGCTCACTGATGAGAATGTATTCTTATGTACCATGGATGTCAACAGTCTATACACTAATGTTCCTCATGTGGAGGGCTTACAAGCTCTAACACATTTTTTGAATAGAAGATCGACGCTTCAGCCCCCGACTGACTTTTTGGTTGATTTGTCAAGATTGATCCTTAATAGCAATTATTTTAAATTTGAGAATGCTTACTATCTTCAATGCCAGGGAGTTTCTATGGGTAGTCCATGTTCCCCTAATTATGCAAACCTCTTTATGGGAAAGTTTGAAGAAGACTTTGTATATAATAACAACTCCTTCTCCATTTTTTTGAAGTGTTGGTTCAGATATATTGATGATGTATTTTTTCTGTTTTCTGGGACACACTCTCAACTAGAGGAGTTCAATATTTATATTAATTCCAGACTACCATCTATTAAATTCTCACTAGAATACAGTGAAGACACTGTCTCCTTTCTTGATGTTTCTGTAAACAAATCTGAACAACTACTGACAAAGGTGTATAGAAAACAGACAGACAGGAATAGTTTCTTGGACTACTCTAGCTATCATCCCCCCAGCCTCAAAAGAGGTTTGCCATACAGTCAACTTTTGAGGATTAGGAGGATTTGCAGTTCTGACCACATGTTTGAAGAGCAGGCTGCTGAACTATGTACAAGGTTCAGGGCAAAAGGTTTTAACAACACAATCCTTGAGAACAGCCTACAGAGAGTTAGGGGGTTGAAACGTGAGGACCTGTTGGTCCCGAAGTCCACCCCTGCCCGAGGGTCTAGAATAGTGTGTGCTGCTACTTTTTCACCTGCTTCTCAGGAAATAAAAAAATGTGTTTTAAGTCACTGGAACATCTTGCAAAGTGACCCCCAAGTGGGCCATTTATTTGGCGAGCCTCCCTTGTTTGCTCAAAAACGGGCTAGAAATGTACGGGATATGATCGTTAGAGCTGACTGCTACACACGCCCCCCTGGCCCCTCCCATTTTTTGTCTGATGTACAGAATGGTAATTTTCCTTGCTTTAACTGTATTCAATGTAATGCTATGATCAGAGGAGAGACATTCTTCCATCCTCACTCTGGAAGAAAGTACTCAATTAAGAGTAGGATCTCGTGTAAAACTAAATTTGTTGTGTATCTATTGAAGTGTCCATGTGGGCTAGTATACATTGGAAAAACTATCAGAGAGTTGAAAACTCGCATTTCAGAACACAAGAGTAGCATTAGAAACAGAGATATAAAATCCTCTGTCGCCAGGCATTTTAATGAGTTTGGTCACGACGTGTGTTCCCTCAGGTTCCAGGGTATAGAACAGGTCAGTCCACTGAAGAGGGGGGGTGACAGAGACAAGGCCTTGTTACAAAGAGAGGCATTTTGGATACATACCTTACAGACAGAACACCCCAAGGGCTTGAATGAAGAACTTTTGCTAGGTTGTTTTCTTTAAGGGGTGCGTCGGGTGGATGTGCTGTGGGTTCGCGCATGATGCTCTTGCACTGTAAGGCAGTGTGGGGGCGTCATGTGTGGACCTGCAGTATCTCTATCCGATGCATTCACTTATATGCATTTTATTATGTATTTTTCTAATTCTATTTTAATATTTTCTTACTGATTTTTGTTATTCTAATATGTTGACTTTCCATCTGTGCTTATTTAACACAAGTGTGGCCATCCAGCCTCATTCTTCTCGTTTGCAAAACATTATTGCATTCCTGCTGTGTAATATATACAGACTTATATACAAGTATACTGTTTAAAATTGTACCTTTATCTCTTTTTTGATATTCTCTGATGTTTTTGATATTATATTCGTTGTTATTTTATGTTGTGAGATATTTCCAGTACTTGATAATGTAATTGATTGTACTTCCGGTTTGACACTATTTATACGTCATGTCCGTCTTCTGTCAGCACAATGCTGAAGAAGGCTCACGCCGAAACGTTCATTGTCAATCTGCTTGAAGGTAAATAAAACAACCCAAAAGGATTTATTTTGAGTGCTGGTTTTTTGCCCCTCTCTTATTATTTTTTGAACCGTGCACCGTAACTTTTTGAAACTTTTGAGAGTGCTCACCAGTCGTGACTTCCAGTCACTGACTATTTGGACAATAGCCTACTGTATAGCCTATACTGGCCGGTGTTGTGTCAGAAAGTGATTTGCTGCCAGAAACTGATTTCAATCCGCAGGACCACGCACGGCGCTGCACACACACACACACACACACACACACACACACACACACACACACTGAAGACACATTTATTGATAGGCTATCATTGTTATTGGATTATATGGTAGTTATTATTATTCCTATTATTAAACAAAGAGGAATATATTGTTATGACTTGCTCGTAGGCCACAACAAGAGAGGGAGATGTACTCAGAACTTTAAACAATAATCTGACTTTATTACCAAACCCAAGAAAAAGTAACAAATGAACTACAAAAAGTACAATGGAGTGTGGTAGTCAGTATCAGTGGTGTCTGAAGTGTATGGTGGGTGCAGTGGGAAATGTGTGGTGTGTGTTGTCAGTGTAAAACAAAAGACAAAAGGTGAGAGCAGCGTGGTCTCAGGAGGTAAAAGTGGCTCTGGCTGTAGCTCTGCATGACTGTCAGGGCAGGTAGGCCTAAGTAGAAGGCCTGGCAGCACTGGCTAGGTGCTGCCCATCTCCAATCAGGCTAATCAGCCCAGGTCCCAGCTCAACAGCCAGCAACCTGCAATACAAAGCTGGAACAGTATGCAGGCCAAAGTAAATGGACAATAGGCCCTATAGGGCCGTCACAATATGTATCATTGAATGAGCTTCTACGCTGCCCTCTTGTGGTCCCCTGAACCCTGCCACGCTTTTATTGGGGAGAGTTGATCTGCTCCATGGGGGTGAGTTCGGTGTCGGTGTTCAGTGTTTGCCCCTCCAGGCCAAAATCAGGGGGAATTCTTCCCTTATGTTCTTCATATAGGGGGGATTTATAGACTTTGGGGGGATTTTTTCTGCCAATACGATAACCGCTAATTATCTGTGTCTCCGGTCCGATAACCGATACGAAACCGATAATAATTTCTAATTTTTATATATATATATATATATATATATATATATATATATATATATATATATATATAAAAAGTTCTTAGACTGTAGTTTATGCACACCTGGGGTAAGAAAGGCAGATTTAGTGAGCAAAGATGGATGATTTAATATTCCATAGCTCTGCCATAATCAAATTTAACACACATCACTATTGTGAAGACAAAACAAATAACACTTCTGATATAATATGATATGTCTGACACTGAAAGAACATCTTCAAAACCACAACAGGAAACTAGCCCTGTTACAGGAAAATAACAAGTCAATGACGACTGAGCCCTGCAAGGCAGAGACAGAGAGAGAGACAGAGAGAGAGAGAGAGACAGAGAGAGAGAGACAGAGAGAGAGACACAGAGAGAGAGACACAGAGAGAGAGACAGAGAGAGAGAGACAGAGAGAGAGAGAGAGAGACACAGAGAGAGAGACAGAGAGAGAGACAGAGAGAGAGATAGAGAGAGACAGAGACAGAGACAGAGACAGAGACAGAGACAGAGACAGAGAGAGAGATAGAGAGAGAGACAGAGAGAGAGACAGAGAGAGAGACACAGAGAGAGAGACACAGAGAGAGAGACAGAGAGAGAGAGACAATATCCTCTGTTGAATTTATTTAGATTTTTGCCTTTTTTAATTTGGTAAGACTTTATAATAACTATACACTATAAAGCATTAATAAAACATGAGTAAATACTTAATTCATCATTAATTCATCATTTATAAAGCATTACTAATGTTTTATTAATGCTTTATAGTGTATAGTTAAGTGTTGCCTATTATTTTTGCTGTGATAACTGTTACCTCTTGTTGAGGAGTCTGTGCTTATCACCAGGTTGTTAAGAGTTCAAATAAAGAATTAGGCTACCATCAGTGCTGTAGTCTAGTTCAGTGGTTCTCAAATGGCTGCCTGAAGACCCCCAGGGGTCCGTGGCACTTTGCCAGAAGTGCGAAAAGTTTTTTCTCTCTAAATGCTGTAAATTGTTTTGTACAGTTCTTACGGTCTTGGTGTGTAAATAGAGTGGGTTTAGGGGATTGTGTGTGTGTGGTCAGCCAGCAATGCATCTTGCTGGTTGGCGGGCCTAGTCACCGCTGGTATGGCATTCACCAAACTTACCAGGAAACATGGCTTTAAAATAGTGCCTGGTTTTCATTGCTCGGTGGAAGATTGTAGTTTGGCGGTTGGAGAAGTGATGGGACACAGCAGCATTAAATCTGCTGCTAGAATGAATTGCGCGGTGGTGATTTTTGTTGATAGTACTGACAAAGTGAATCAAGTGGTTGAGTTAGGCGTTGTTATTGATGACAAGTTTGTCTCGGTATCGGTATCCAGATATGGGAAAATAGTTTTGCCTATCAGGAAACTGTCCTCTGGATGCAAGTCGCCACTTTTGAAACACGTAGTTTCACACAGACGGCAGGTGCATATGATCTTAAATGAAAAAGAAGAAGAGTTGAATATGGTGTTTAAACTGATTAAAAACTTGATTATACAATTTTTGTCAACTCTGGGAATTTGAAATGTTTTGGCTGTGGGGAGGAGGGTCATTCAGCTCGGGCCTGTCCTCAGAAACATTCCTCCATTGATAAAACACAGAGTGAAGAAGCAGGAGGAAGCGTTCAGAGGCAGAGTACTAGTAAGGACAGTCACAGCGATGTGGTATTAGAAGGGGAACGGGGTCCAGACAATAATAAGGAAACTGAAATGCCCAAACAGAGTGAAACGTCTGGAAAAGAAAAAATAAATGATGATAAGACAGAAGGCGAACAGGTTGGGGTATCAAACAATGAAACTGCTGAAGGTGTAATGAGTGATGAAGAGATTTTGATGGAGGATGAAAATATGTGGAAGGCCACTGCTGTGAAAAGAAAGCTGGGAGAATAAGCTGATACAAGTGGCTGGAAGCCTAAAAACAAAGGGAAAAAAACCAGGTCAAGAGCCAGAGAGGAGGAAGAACTGTCAGAGGCTACAAGTATAGAGACACTGCATGAAATAGGCCACGCCCATCATGGGGGAAATCGCTCTGTTCATTCCCATACATCAAGTCGTCTGTCACAAGATCCTCCTGACTTGCTGACAGGGGCTTTCCAAGTCTCTGTCATGTCGAAACCAGAGTCATAGCGATACCACCGTCTTATAAACCATTACGCTGTTATTCCAATACAGGGCTCCATTCAACAGTAATAATGAATTTTCATGTTTCTGTGTAATATTGATTAAGTACATAGTTATTCTTTAATACATTTAAGTGCCTAGTTACATAATTGATTAATACAGAATTGATTAATGATGTAAGGTAATACTGTTACTTTCAGCATGACAGTCTTTCACAACCTACTCCAGCCTTGTTTCCCAGGCCTCCTTCAGTTCAACAGTATAGTTGGCTGATAGCAATTCCTCCATATTGTGGTTAGTTATGGCATTAGTGACATCGAGGCCTTTGTCCGGCTCAACATTCTCATCATTGTTCCAAGTTGGGACCATCTCCTCTGCCCGCACGTCCATTTCTAGTCCAAGGCCTTGTGTTGTAATCAGGCAGGACGTTATTGCAGTTCCCCTTTCTGGCTTCCCCGGGAGCTCTGCAGCGTGGCTAGTTTCACTTCCTCTGTCCCCGCCAGAGAAGCTCACAGGAAACTCTTCATGACAGATGTTCGTTGCTGCCCGTGCTGCAATCACATATATGGGTGGGGTTTATATACTATTCTTTATCATTTAAGCTTAAGATTTTGTGTGTGTTTCAAAACACATTCAAGCAAATTGTGGTACGGTACTTGTTTTCACTAATACAACTCAGTACTCCAAGTTTTAGTTTTTAGTTTTGTTTATTTACAGTACATAATAAAATCAAGAACAAAATGAAAGGTTCAGGTTTTGAATCACGTTTTATGCAAGGTCTATGAAACCAAACCAATGTTAGATATTTTATTGAGAAAATGGCATTGCATGTTGAAAACTTATGGATAGGATGCTGGCAGATGTACGGTAATTTGTGTCAGTATAAAATACATTTGTTTGATACATCTGCATTTTGCAGACATGATTCAGTTTTCCAATGAATCAGAATCAGCTTTATTGGCCAAGTATGTACACATACAAGGAAATTGGCTCCGGTTCGCTTAAAAACGGAATCACATAAAACAAACAAGAATCACAGACGATAATTAAACATTAACAATGCAATAATAAGTGTATGAAAGAGTGTCTATTTTGAAAATTGTGTGTATGAAAAGATATGTACAGTACATGTAGATATATACAGATATATACAGTTATAGGCAGTTATGTATATGAGATGGGTCAACACTCTTGACTATAGGTTAATTGACATTAAGGGCCCTATCGTTGTACGGCGCTATCGTTTGCGCTGCATTTGGGCGCCTCTTATTGCCATCTTCCCAGATATCTGCCTCCACTGTCCAGTTTTGCACTGTGATGACACAGGTGTACTGTAGGCGTGGCCCATGGCGTGTCGGTGGGCCTCTAGTCTCGCCTATCATGCGTCTCGCGCAAGTGTCATTTAGCGCTGTGGGGAAGATACCGTCAGTATGTGCCGAGCGCGAAGAGAGGTTTGGGCGTGCCCGTTCCAAAATAGGCGTTACAGCGCAATGTTAGCGCAAACAACCCCACTACGCCAGCCGTACGCCTGAGCGCAGACAGTATTCTCTGGCGCAGTGCAGCAGGAAATCCTCGCTTGGATAGGCCCATTACGCACGGCTCGCGCGCGGACACACAATTCCCTCCTCAGAATGCCACATTGATTTTCAACTAACCTACACTGCAGAAAAACACACCTTGATTTAACAATGAGAATTAATTTGTCATGGTTTTGTGCGAAAAAGTGATTTGGGTTTTGAATTGGATTACCAGGGTCTGGCCGGGCAGGAGTCTGTGTGTAGCGCGGGGAGGGGTGCTTTGTGTTCCGCTAGTGGGCCGTGTCCTGAAGCTGGGTCTCCCCGGATAAGGTGGGCCGAGCTGGGCTGGGTAGGCAGGCCGGGGGGAAGTCGGTGCACATACAGAGGCACTGCCAAGGCAGCGCTGTGCGTGGTCCCGCGGATCGAAATCAGTTTCTGGCAGCAAATCACTTTCTGACACAACACCGGCCAGTATAGGCTATAGTATACAGTAGGTTAACCATTGATAGTATAACCTCTCTCCCTGCACCATTGCACCATGCAACAATAGCTTAACCCGAGCGGACAATTCTGGTATAGGCTATTGAAATAAAATCTCACACTTCCCTACCCTATTAGAGAAACAAATATTTTTAAATGTGTATGTTACAGCCTATATGAGCGAAACGACTAATTAAAAGGCTACTAATTACAAAAGCACTGGTTCATCCTCCAATTCTCTCTTCCCTCTCTCGTTCTCTCCCCCCTCTCTCTGACTGTCTCCCTCTCTTTTCTCTCTCTCTCTCTCTCTTTCTCTCTCTCTCTCTCACTCTGTCACTCTGCTTGTACTGAGCAAGAGGGAAGCTGCTGCCTGTCACAGATGTGCAGGTGGTGACGCTGTGGCTTTTAAGGGGAGTGATCTCAATTTGTGGTGAATCCTGTTAATATGGGCATAAACACGCCTATCGGGGTTTGCGCTGAGAAGGAGATGCATCTAATTGCAGCGCTGGGCGGCCAGCGCCACGCCCCGTGTCACGGTCGGGCTACGCCCCGTGTCACCGTGTCGGGCTATGCCCCCTGTCACCGGACGTTCGTGTATACACATCAGCCTTCAAAATAAAATACTCGTTATTTTTCTCTTGATTTTAACACTTATTGTAATCTTGAAAATGAAACTAACAAGAATTACAAGAACAATTATGCTTTCTATCTTCCACACTGAGCGTAGCTAGGCTCGTTTTCAACTCACCCAACACATTTTGTTTTTCATACTGTATATTTTATGGATCTGGAAAATGTTTCTAAATCATTTTTAAAGGTTGGTAGACAGAGTAGAGTTTTGCTATACAATTGTTCAGTAAAAATTAAATTTTTCTACCTTCAATGAATATTTTAAATTTGACAGTTTCAAGTATAAATGGTGGTAGTGCATCAATGCTATATTTAATCCATAAATTCAAATTAGACAAAAAGCTAGTAATCCAGTGAAAAACATAAATTAGCTGTTGTCTCTCTATCTCTGTATTACAAAAATGGCAAGAATTACAATCAATATTAAAATTATTCTCAGGAATAATCCCCTCATTGGAGTGGATATATTTGATTAATTGAGTCAAACCTCAAGAAATTAGAATCATTACAAGCTCAGGCGTTGAGAATCTGCAGTAGATCTTTTAAAACATCTCCAGTGGCAGCAATGCAGGTGGAGATGGGGGACATGCCTCTGAGGATTAGGAGGGTGAAGTTAATGCTGGCATACTGGGTTCATCTCCAGGGTCATAGTGACACACATCCTGCCAAGAGCATTTTGAAGGACTGTTGGGAACACAATGAGTCAAATATCACAAGTTTTGGATGGGTTGGTAATGGAGAGGCAGAACATATATAGGATTGGGTAAATTACAATACAGCCCCACAGTTGCAATATCCTCTATTCCGCCCTGGTTATTCCCCTTGTCGAAGGTAGACCTGAACATTCAGAAGGAATTACAGGACAAGGCAAAGCTAATTCCAAAATGGTATGTAGTCCAGAGCTATTTTGAACAGCATTATTCAGACTCAGTGTTTGTATTTACAGACGGCTCCAAAGATCCAGAAACCGGGTGTGCAGGGGCAGCAGTATATATTCCAGAGGGTGACATTTGTATTAAGAAAAGGGTGTCAGACCATCTTTCAGTAGGCTATACACAACGGGGCTATTGGCAATTATATTGGCATTAAGGTGGGTGGAGCAGAGAGAAAGAAACAACACAGTTATTGCATCTGACAGTTTTTCATCACTACAAAGTATACAATCCGGCAGATCAGCGTTCAGAACAGATATCATCAATGAAATATTCAATATAATGTACAGGTTGGAGATGAAGGGCATAGCTACACGCTACCTTTGGGTTCCTGCTCATGTTGGTGTAGAGGGGAATGAGCAGGTGGATATCTTAGCCAAACAATCACTAAGAATCAAACAGGTAGACATAAACATTCCATTAAGTAAAGCTGAAGTCAAGACATTCATTAAATCATACGTGCAGTCAGTATGGCAGGAGCACTGGGATGGTCAAGACACTGGTAGACATCTATATAACATACAAAGGCAGGTTGGGGCTGGGAGGAGGGTAGGTCGGAAACGAAGGGAAGAAAGCATTATCACCCGTTTAAGAATAGGTCACACAGCTCTCAATCATACATTACATAAAATAGGCAAGCACCCTGATGGGAAATGTATACACTGTAGCCAACCAGAAACTGTTGAACATGTACTTTTACACTGTAGGAAATACGATACATACAAAGGACAAAGGAATACTATGTTTCAGGCATTGAGAATGGCAAAACATACAGATTTTTCATTGCCAGGTTTATTAGGGAAAACAGCAGGTAGCATATATATGCATATTATTAAGTTTCTTAAAGAAATTGGGGTAGACACAAGAATTTAAGAGTAGTTGTTTTGTTTTGTTTTGTTTGTTTTGAATCCCCTGTTCCACAATCCAGTCCAGTTGGTGGCGGTAATGCACCTTTAAGTTGGTTGCCAACCGCCATAAAACACTAAAGAAGAAGAAGACACGGGGCGTAGCCCGAACGGTGACACGGGGCGTAGCCCGACACGGTGACACGGGGCGTGGTGCTGGCCGTCCAGCGCTGCAATTAGATGATGTTGCTGAGAAGACGTGAAGCGCAGCGGCCCGACACGTCTCCCACCCCTCCTACCCATGGATGTAGATGTAGATGAAGAAAATACACCCGTATACAGCTCTTAGTGGACTGGCTTCTGAAGAAAAAATGCCCCATAAAAAATTATTTGATAATTAAAAGTCGTTTTATACTTTGAGTGACATCCGGAAAAAATTCCCCTGGGTTTAACAGCTGCCGGGGTCCCCATGCAAGTGGATGGGAATTTTCCTTTCTGGGCTGCATGGCGTCACGTGACTTGCAAAACAGAGCTTCGCCACCATGTTCAAATGGCTTCACAGCCCAGCGCTATTCCTGGGGGCTTGATTTGCACGCCCTTACGTGCGTCATGTCATATCGTCCACCCTGCGCAGCTGCAATCTGTGCGTCCGACACGATAGCAGCAAGTTTTCCATGGGGGTTTCCTCGCCAGCGCACCTTATGCTAAAGCAGGCGTGCCTTGTGCAAATCCTATATCGTCTGTATGCGTGCAATGAATATCCTCGCCTCCAGGACGCACGCAAATCCAATCTGGAGACATCTGTGCACCCGGGACTGTCTAATCATGTAGCCTACATTAGAAATAAAATGAACATAAACCAAGAAAGAAAGAAAGACAGAATAATAAATACCATATAATCCAATAACAAGACCATCACAGGCTACCAGGAGACACCATTCAATGATAGCCTATCAATAAATGTGTATTCGGTGTGTGTGTGTGTGTGTGTGTGTATGTGTGTGTGTGTGTGTGTGTGTGTGTGTGTGTGTGTGTGTGTGCGTGTGCGTGCACGTGTGTGTGTGTGTGTGTGTGTGTGTGTGTGTGTGCGCGTGCGTGCGTGGGTGCGTGTGCACACACACACACACACACACACACACACACACCGAAGACACATTTATTGATGGCTATCATTGAATGGTGTCTCCTGGTAGCCTATGATGATCTTGTTATTGGATTATATGGTACTTATTATTATTCCTATTATTAAACAAAGAGGAATATATTGTTATGACCGGCTCGTAGGCCACAACAAAAGAGGGAGATGTACTCAGAACTTTAAACAATAATCTGACTTTATTACCAAACCCAAGAAAAAGTAACAAATAAACTACAAAAAGTACAATGGAGTGTGGTAGTCAGTATCAGTGGTGTCTGAAGTGTATGGTGGGTGCAGTGGGAAATGTGTGGTGTGTGTTGTCAGTGTAAAACAAAAGACAAAAGGTGAGAGCAGCGTGGTCTCAGGAGGTAAAAGTGGCTCTGGCTGTAGCTCTGCATGACTGTCAGGGCAGGTAGGCCTAAGTAGAAGGCCTGGCAGCACTGGCTAGGTGCTGCCCATCTCCAATCAGGCTAATCAGCCCAGGTCCCAGCTCAACAGCCAGCAACCTGCAATACAAAGCTGGAACAGTATGCAGGCCAAAGTAAATGGACAATAGGCCCTAGGGCCGTCACAATATGTATCATTGAATGAGCTTCTACGCTGCCCTCTTGTGGTCCCCTGAACCCTGCCACGCTGTCATTGGGGATGGAGCCCGAGTCGATCTCTTCCATGGGGGTGAGTTCGGTGTCGGTGTTCGGTGTTTGCCCCTCCAGGCCAAAATCAGGGGGAATTCTTCCCTTATGTTCTTCATATAGGGGGGATTTATAGATTTTGGGGGGATTTTTTCTGCCAATACAATAACCACTGTGTGTCTCCTGTCCGATAACCGATATGAAACCGATAATAATTTCATTTTTATATATATATATATATATATATATATATATATATATATAAAAGTTCTTAGAATGTAGTTTATGCACACCTGGGGTAAGAAAGGCAGATTTAGTGAGCAAAGATGGATGATTTAATATTCCATAGCTCTGCCATAATCAAATTTAACTCACATCACTATTGTGAAGACAAAACAAGAAACACTTCTGATATAATATGATATGTCTGACACTGAAAGAACATCTTCAAAACCACAACAGGAAACTAGCCCTGTTACAGGAAAATAACAAGTCAATGACAATTGAGCCCTGCAAGGCAGAGACAGAGAGACAGAGAGAGAGACAGAGAGAGAGACAGAGAGAGACAGAGACAGAGACAGAGAGAGAGAGAGACAGAGAGAGAGACAGAGACAGAGACAGAGAGAGAGACAGAGAGAGAGACAGAGAGAGAGACAGATACAGAGAGACAGAGAGACACAGAGAGAGAGACAGAGAGAGAGACAGAGACAGAGAGAGAGAGACAGAGAGAGAGATACAATATCATCTGTTGAATTTATTTAGATTTTTGCCTTTTTTAATTTGGTAACACTTTATAATAACTATACACTATAAAGCATTAATAAAACAATAGCAAATACTCAATTCATCATGAATTCATCAGTTATAAAGCATTACTAATGTTTTATTAATGCTTTATAGTGTATAGTTAAGTGTTGCCTATTATGTTTGCTGTGATAACTGTTACCTCTTGTTGAGGAGTCTGTGCTTATCACCAGGTTGTTACGAGTTAAAATGAAGAATTAGGCTACCATCAGTGCTGTAATCTAGTTCAGTGGTTCTCAAATGGCTGCCTGGGGACCCCCAGGGGTCCGTGGCATTTTGCCAGTGAAAAGTTTTCAGAAAAATCAAAATAAAACCTTTTTTTTTTTTGCAAAAGCTTCATAGCTTTAAATCTAAAATGGTTCATGGATTACATTCTAATCTAACAAACCTATCAATTTAAAAGTCAAGCACATCAATTTAAAAGTCAAATCACAAATCAGAATGAGGGGGTCCCCGATATATTTTCTATCTTGTAAGGGGTCCTTGGCCAAAAAACATTTGAGAACCTCTGGTCTAGTTCATTGTAGTGGGTATAGTGCAAGTTTCAGCTTGGAGTGACATTTGTTTCCATGGGGGTGGGGGGTTGTTGTGATCATAGTTTCTCTGTTACAGTATCTCTAGCTATAATACAGTCATGGAACTCTGGACAAAATCATATCCAGAAATATTCTCAGATTTTGGTTTGAGAGACAAAATCTCATCAAAGGGGCCAATGCGGACTAAATTACGGTTCCTTGTAAGGGACCTAGGACTCTCTCTCTCTCTCTCTCTCTCTCTCTCTCTCTCTCGCTCTCTCTTTCTCTGTGCACATACGTTGAGTGAGTGGAGTGAGTGCGGATCGGTGGAGTGAGTTTACGGAGTGTTTTCTCTCTCTAAATGCTGTAAATTGTTTTGTACAGTTCTTATGGTGTTGGTGTGTAAATAGAGTTTAGGGGATTGTGTGTGTGTGTGGTCAGCCAGCATATTGCTGGTTGGCGGGCGTAGACACCGCTGGTATAGCGTTCACCAAACTTACCAGGAAACATGGCTTTAAAATAGCGCCTGGTTTTCCTTGCTCGGTGGAAGATTGTAGTTTGGCAGTTGGAGAAGCGGTGGGACACAGCAGCATTAAATCTGCTGCTAGAATGAATGGCGCGGTGGTGATTTTTGTTGATAGTACTGACAAAGTGAATCAAGTGGTTGAGTCAGGCGTTGTTACTGATGACAAGTTTGTCTCGGTATCAGTATCCAGATATGGGGAAATAGTTTTGCCTATCAGGAAACTGTCCTCTGGATGCAAGTCGCCACTTTTGAAACACATAGGGCTCTATCTTCCCGATGGCGGTAAGCGCCCGTTTTGCGCCGGAATAGCACCACGCAAAGCCCTAATTGTGGGCGTGTCGGGCCGCTGCACTTCACGTCATCTCAGCGCAAACCCCGATAGGCGTGTTTATGCCCATATTAACAAGATTCACCACAAATTGAGATCACTCCCCTTAAAAGCCACAGCGTCACCACCTGCACATCTGTGACAGGCAGCAGCTTCCCTCTTGCTCAGTGCAAGCAGAGTGACAGAGTGAGAGAGATAGAGAGAGAAAAGAGAGAGGGAGAGAGTCAGAGAGAGGGGGGGAGAGAACGAGAGAGGGGAGAGAGAATTGGAGGATGAACCAGTTCGGATTCGTAACGAAAATTGATGCTTTTGTAATTATAGCCTTTTAATTAGTCGTTTCGCTCATATAGGCTATAACACACACATTTAAAAATATTCATTCCTCTAATAGGGTAGGGATGTGTGAGATTTTATTTCAATAGCCTATACCAGAATTGTCCGCTCGGGTTAAGCTATTGTTGCATGGTGCAATGGTGCAGGGAGAGAGGTTATCATGGTTAGCCTACTGTATAGCCAATACTGGCCGGTGTTGTGTCAGAAAGTGATTTGCTGCCAGAAACTGATTTCAATCCGCGGGACCACGCCCAGCGCTGCCTCGGCAGTGCCTCTATGTGCACCGACCCCCCCGGCCTGCCTACCTGGCCCAGCTCGGCCCACCTTATCCGGGGAGATAAGCAGAATGCGGAACACAAAGCACTCCTCCCCGCGCTACACACAGACTCCTGCCCGGCCAGACCCTCGTTCCCCTGGTAATCCAATTCAAAACGCAAATCACTTTTTCACACAAAACCATGACAAACGAATTGTCATTGTTAAATCAAGGTGTGTGTTTTTCTGCAGTGTAGGTTAGTTGAAAATCAACGTGGCATTCTGAGGAGGGAATTGGGTGTCCGCGCGCGAGCCGTGCGTAATGGGCCTATCCAAGCGAGGATTTACTGCACTGCGCCGGAGAATGCTGTCTGCGCTCAGGCGTACGCCTGGCGTAGTAGGGTTGTTTGCGCTAAGACCTGCTATTTCGATTTCGATTTTTTTCCAACACATTGCGCTGTAATGCCTATTTTGGAACAGGCACGCCTAAACCTCTCTTTGCGCTCAGCACATACCGACGGTATCTTCCCCACAGCGCTAAATGACACTTGCGCGAGACACATGATAGGCTAGAGGCCCACCGACATGCCTGGGCCACGCCTACACCTGTGTCATCACAGCGCAAAACTGGACGGTGGAGGCAGATATCTGGGAAAAAGGCAATAAGAGGTGCGCAAACGCAGCGCAAAGGCAGCGCAAACGATAGCGCCGTACAACGATAGGGCCCGTAGTTTCACACAGACGGCAGGTGCATATGATCTTAAATGAAAAAGAAGAAGAGTTGAATATGGTGTTTGAACTGAAGGTTGATGATTTTGATTATACGATTTTTGTCAACTCTGGGAATTTGAAATGTTTTGGCTGTGGGGAGGAGGGTCATTTAGCTCGGGCCTGTCCTCAGAAACCTTCCTCCATTGATCAAACACAGAGTGAAGAAGCAGGAGGAAGCGCTCAGAGGCAGAGTACTAGTAAGGACAGTCACAGCGATGTGATATCAGAAGGGGAACGGGGTCCAGACAATAATAAGGAAACAGAAATGCCCAGAGTGAAACGTCTGGAAAAGAAAAAATAAATGATGATAAGACAGAAGGCGAACAGGTTGGGGTATCAAACAATGAAACTGCTGAAGGTGTAATGAGTGATGAAGAGATTTTGATGGAGGAGGAAAATAGGCCAGTGCTGTGAAAAGAAAGCTGGGAGAGAAAGCTGATACAAGTGGCTGGAAGCCTAAAAAGAAAGGGGAAAAAACCAGGTCAAGAGTCAGACAGGAGGAAGAACTGTCAGAGGCTACAAGCATGGTGGGTGAGGGGGAGGAGTGCACCCATCAAGGAGAAGAGACAGGGGACTGTGTTGTAGACAGTCAGGCTTGTACTGACCCTCAGTTGTCTGACTCACACCAAGAGAAATTGTATGAAGTGAAGCAGGTTAAGACATTTTTGAAACAGACAAAGAATAAGCAAAATGTTGTCCTTGAAGATGTTTCTCCTGCAAGCACTGTTTCTACGGTCTGTTCAATTTCAGATGAGATTCAGAGGAGATGATGGTTACACAGATCCAGAGATTTACAGGCTAAAGAAATATGTTACGAGTCTCAATGAAGAACTAGATACAGAATGGGGAAACAGCGTAAGATAAACTATCTCACTGTCTGGTTAATGTTGTTTTTGTGTTTTTTCTTTTCCACATTTTTCTTTATGAGTCATTTTAAAATCTCTATGCTCAATATAAACGGAGCAAGGGATGTGGGAAAGAGGCCATGTATTTTTGAGCTTGTCAAGCTAAAGTTCATTAGTGTCATGTTTGTTCAAGAAACACATAGTGACAGTATGAATGAGAGTGACTGGAAGAAAGAGTGGTGGAGTAGCACTCCTTTTTTCTAAAAACTGTTTACCACAATCGTATGTGGTAGAAGAAATAGTGAAAGGTAGATTGCTGGTTGTTAAAGCGAGATATGAATCTTTTACTTTGTTTTTTGTTCTTCACAGAAAATGATAATGTAGATAGGAATCATGTTGAGCCTCATGCTGAATCCACATGTGGGTAACACTTTATAATAAGGTTCAGTCGTAAGTCATTGATAAGCCTTTAGTTAATGGTGAACTAACCATTTACAAAACATGAATATACATTTGTAGATGATTAGTAAAAGTTATGTTAACATATACAAATGTGTTGTAAGTAATCTATAAACCAATCAATGAAGTAAGGGGGCCCTCTAGTGGATGGATTAAACGGCTATACATGTTGGCAGAACTCTTCTAAAAAGTGCATTAAGCAACAGGCGCAGCAGTTGCAAGAAGAGCTAAAAACTCCAGGCCAGCCTCTTGATCCTCTCCACCGCGCTCTCCGGAGGTTTGAACACCGTGACTGGCAATCCCCTCTCAGCCATCTCCTTGGTCGCCTCCTCCGCCGAGCAGTAGAGCTGCGTCCCGTCCTGGAAAAATACTCTCAACTTGGCAGGGAAGGGTGTCTGGAATCTGATGCTTTTCTCTTTCAAAATCTTCTTCGCCTCCGTGTATTCTTTGCGTTTCTTGAGCACCTCTGGGACATAGTCATGGTCTATGTTTACCCTTCTCTCCTGATAAACAAAACCCCGCTTCTGCCAGACCATCTTCACTACCTCCTCTTTGGTTCGGTAGCTCGCAAACTTGACCACAAATTATTTCGGAGGAGCATCTCCTACCGGGCGGGGACCCAAAGATCGATGAGCTCTTTCTATTTTCAAATCCGTGTCCGGCTGAATCTCCAACTTCTCTCTTAACATCATCTGCACGAAGGAAATCACGGACGGGGAGTTCTCTTCGGCCCCCTCTTTGACGCCACAAATCCTGATGTTGTCTCTCCGTGATCGGCCCTCTTGGTCAGTAAGCCTCGCTTCCAGGTGAGACTGTAGCTTCACTAGCTCCGTCATAGCCTCCTCCACTCCCTGAACTCTCTCTTCGGCTTCTGCAATTCTTTTTTCGGCTTCATCCACCCTTGTGTTCTTGATTATCTCCTCCTTAATGCCCTTCATAGCCGTCCCTGTTTCCTGGCGAAAGTCTTTTATTTCTTGAAGTATCGTTTCGAGGTTAGCCATGTTATCTTCCTCGTGTTGTACCTGCCCTGCTATCGTTAGCGTGCTAATGCTAGCTTCGCTCGCGCACTTGTCTTCGTTGTTCTGAGCAACTTTTTGGGCACTTTCTCGTTTTGCCTGCCTTTTCTTCCGTCCCCTAGTTTTCATAGTATATTCCCCATCAATGATTTATTTCAGTTTAGTCTATCTTGAGCCATTTAAAATGGGTTTTTGCTGCAATTCTGGGGGAGCGTTTGAGTTACGCTGCTTCCTGCAAGAGAAGCTCTGATCCTGCTCACATTTTGTATGTGAGTAGTCAGGTATCTCGTGCACATGTAAGCTATGTTGATAATTGATTTCACTTCTGTGCTGTAAGCCTCTATACACAGTGATACAATAAATGGAAATCATATGAATTAATTTTGATGGTGAAATAACACCATAACAATCAGGTTTTGAAGTCAAATTCATTCTCAGTTAGGACTGTTTCGCCCTGGCTGAAGGAAATATGTCCATCGGTGAGTGTTTTTTTATGGTGTATGGAATCCATATTAACCTCTAAAGCAGTGGTTCTCAACTGGAAGCGTCAAAAAAAGGTATCGCTGTCCCAGAGTCTATTTAGGTGCCAAAATAGACTCTGGGTTCCCAGAATGCAAAGAGGATTTTACAGATATTTGCGTTTTGCACTTGTGAGCCGATTTGCACGCCCTTCATGCGTCATGTCATATCGTCCGCCCTGTGCAGCTGCAATCTGTGCGTCCGACACGATAGCAGCAAGTTTTCCATCGGGGTTTCCTCACCAGCGGACCTTTGGGCGTGCCTTATGCTAAAGCAGGCATGCCTTATAATAAAGCAGGCGTGCCTTATGCTAAAGCAGGCGTGCCTTATGCTAAACCAGGCGTGCCTTGTGCAAATCCTTGCCTTATGATATCGTCTGTATGCGTGCAATGAATATCCTCTCCTCCAGGACGCACGCAAATCCAATCTGGAGACATCTCTGCACCCGGGACTGTCTAATCATGTAGCCTACATTAGAAATAAAATGAACATAAACCAAGAAAGAAAGAAAGAAAGAAAGAAAGAAAGAAAGAAAGAAAGAAAGAAAGAAAGAAAGAAAAAGAAAGAAGAAAAAAGAAAGAAAGAAAGAAAGAAAGATAGAAAGAAAGAAAGAAAGAAAGAAAGAAAGAAAGAAAGAAAGAAAGAAAGAAAGAAAGAAAGCAGAATAATAAATACCATATAATCCAATAACAAGACCATCACAGGCTCAGGAGACACCATTCAATGATAGCCTATCAATAAATGTGTCTTCGGTGTGTGTGTGTGTGTGTGTGTGTGTGTGTGTGTGTGTGTGTGTGTGTGTGTGTGTGTGTGTGAGTGTATGTGTGGGTGCACGTGTGTGTGTGTGTGTGTGTGCGCGCGCCCGCACGCACGCACGCACGCACACACACACACACACACACACACACCGAAGACACATTTATTGATAGGCTATCATTGAATGGTGTCTCCTGAGCCTGTGATGGTCTTTTTATTGGATTATATGGTATTTATTATTATTCCTATTATTAAACAAAGAGGAATATATTGTTATGACCGGCTCGTAGGCCACAACAAGAGAGGGAGATGTACTCACAACTTTAATCAATAATCTATTATTAATAATAAATAATAATTTATTACCAAACCCAAGAAAAAGTAACAAATAAACTACAAAAAGTACAATGGAGTGTGGTAGTCAGTATCAGTGGTGTCTGAAGTGTATGGTGGGTGCAGTGGGAAATGTGTGGTGTGTGTTGTCAGTGTAAAACAAAAGACAAAAGGTGAGAGCAGCGTGGTCTCAGGAGGTAAAAGTGGCTCTGGCTGTAGCTCTGCATGACTGTCAGGGCAGGTAGGCCTAAGTAGAAGGCCTGGCAGCACTGGCCAGGTGCTGCCCATCTCCAATCAGGCTAATCAGCCCAGCTCCCAGCTCAACAGCCAGCAACCTGCAATACAAAGCTGGAACAGTATGCAGGCCAAAGTAAATGGACAATAGGCCCTAGGGCCGTCACAATATGTATCATTGAATGAGCTTCTACGCTGCCCTCTTGTGGTCCTCTGAACCCTGCCACGCTGTCATTGGGGATGGAGCCCGAGGCGATCTCCTCCATGGTGGTGAGTTCGGTGTCGGTGTTCGGTGTTTGCCCCTCCAGGCCAAAATCAGGGGGAATTCTTCCCTTATGTTCTTCATATAGGGGGGATTTATAGACTTTGGGGGGATTTTTTCTGCCAATACGATAACCGCTAATTATCTGTCTCCTGTCCGATAACCGATACGAAACCGATAATAAATAATTTCTTTATTATTATTATTATATATATATATATATATATATATAAAGTTTTTACACTGTAGTTTATGCACACCTGGGGCAAGAAAGGCAGATTTAGTGAGCAAAGATGGATGATTTAATATTCCATAGCTCTGCCATAATCAAATTTAACTCACATCACTATTGTGAAAACAAAACAGATTAACACTTCTGATATAATATGATATGTCTGACACTGAAAGAACATCTTCAAAACCACAACAGGAAACTAGCCCTGTTACAGGAAAATAACAAGTCAATGACGACTGAGCCCTGCAAGGCAGAGACAGAGAGACAGAGAGAGAGACAGAGAGAGAGACAGAGACAGAGAGAGAGACAGAGAGAGAGACAGAGAGAGAGACAGAGAGAGAGACAGAGACAGAGACAGAGACAGAGAGAGAGACAGAGAGAGAGAGAGAGACAGAGAGAGAGAGAGAGAGACAGAGACAGAGACAGAGAGAGAGACAGAGAGAGAGAGACAGAGAGAGAGACAGAGACAGAGACAGAGAGAGAGACAGAGACAGAGACAATATCATCTGTTGAATTGATTTAGATTTTTGCCTTTTTTAATTTGGTAACACTTTATAATAACTATAGATTCAAGATTCAAGATTCAAGATTTTTATTGTCACTCCATGGTACAAGTATCACGTGTGAAATTCTTGTGCTGTGGACTCCGTTTACAACATAGTGCAAATATAGCAAGGCATATGAGTGCAAAAACAATAAGCAATAAGGCAATAAGCAATAAGCAATATGCAACAATAAGCAATAAGGCAGTATAGTGATAAGACAAGTCCGAGACAGTGGCATATTCACTGCACATAGGTGCACATGTCATGTGCATACATTAGACGTGCTTAGACATTTTAAATTCGACGTATTTGACATACAGGTGCAAATAGCATGTACCTTATTAGCCATACAGTTAAACATTAGACATACGTAATGGTAGCAGCTGCAGTGCGGTACCGTACGGCTACTACACTATTTGTGTATGTTAAGGAGTCTCGTGGCCTGCGGAAAGAAACTGTTCCTCAAGCGATTTGTGCGTGCTTTTGGAACCCTGTATCTCCTCCCTGAGGGTAGCAGGGAGAACAGGTTGTTGTGGGGATGGTTTGTGTCTTTGATGATCTTCAGGGACCTCCTGAGGCACCGCTGGTTATACAGTTCATGCAGTTCTGGCAATATATACACTATAAAGCATTAATAAAACACGAGTAAATACTTAATTCATCATGAATTCATCATTTATAAAGCATTACTAATGTTGTATTAATGCTTTATAGTGTATAGTTAAGTGTTGCCTATTATTTTGCTGTGATAACTGTTACCTCTTGTTGAGGAGTCTGTGCTTAACACCAGGTTGTTAAGAGTTAAAATAAAGAATTAGGCTACCATCAGTGCTGTAGTCTAGTTCAGTGGTTCTCAAATGGGTGCCTGGGGACCTCCAGGGGTCCGTGGCACTTTGCCAGAAGTGCGAAAAGTTTTTTCTCTCTAAATGCTGTAAATAGTTTTGTACAGTTCTTACGGTGTTGGTGTGTAAATAGAGTGGGTTTAGGGGATTGTGTGTGTGTGTGTGTGGTCAGCCAGCATCTTGCTGGTTGGCGGGCGTAGCCACCGCTGGTATGGCGTTCACCAAACTTACCAGGAAACATGGCTTTAAAATAGCGCCTGGTTTTCATTGCTCGGTAGAAGATTGTAGTTTGGCGGTTGGAGAAGTGGTGGGACACACCACCATTAAATCTGCTGCTAGAATGAATGGCGCGGTGGTGATTTTTGTTGATAGTACTGACAAAGTGAATCAAGTGGTTGAGGTAGGCGTTGTTATTGATGACAAGTTTGTCTCGGTATCGGTATCCAGATATGGGAAAATAGTTTTGCCTATCAGGAAACTGTCCTCTGGATGCAAGTCGCCACTTTTGAAATACGTAGTTTCACACAGACGGAAGGTGCATATGATCTTAAATGAAAAAGAAGAAGAGTTGAATATGGTGTTTAAACTGAAGGTTGATGATTTTGATTATACGATTTTTGTCAACTCTGGGAATTTGAAATGTTTTGGCTGTGGGGAGGAGGGTCATTTAGCTCGGGCCTGTCCTCAGAAACCTTCCTCCATTGATAAAACACAGAGTGCAGAAGCAGGAGGAAGTGCTCAGAGCAGTGACAACAGGCAGAGTACTAGTAAGGACAGTCACAGCGATGTGATATTAGAAGGGGAACGGGGTCCAGACAATAATAAGGAAACAGAAATGCCCAAACAGAGTGAAACATCTGGAAAAGAAAAAATAAATGATGATAAGACAGAAGGCGAACAGGTTGGCGTATCAAACAATGAAACTGCTTAAGGTGTAATGAGTGATGAAGAGATTTTGATGGAGGAGGAAACTATGTGGAAGGCCAGTGCTGTGAAAAGAAAGCTGGGAGAGAAAGCTGATACAAGTGGCTATAAGCCTAAAAAGAAAGGGGAAAAAACCAGGTCAAGAGCCAGACAGGAGGAAGAACTGTCAGAGGCTACAAGTATGGTGGGTGCGGGGGAGGAGTGCACCCAGCAAGGAGAAGAGATGGGGGACTGTGTTGTAGACAGTCCGGCTTGTACTGACTCTCAGTTGTCTCATATTTTTCTTTATGACTAATTTTAAAATCTCTACGCTCAATATAAACGGAGCAAGGGATGTGGGAAAGAGGGCATGTCTTTTTGAGCTTGTCAAGCTAAAGTTCATTAGTGTCATGTTTGTTCAAGAAACACATAGTCACAGTATGAATGAGACTGACTGGAAGAAAGCGTGGGATGGTGAAAATATTTTAAGTCATTTCAGTAAAAATAGTGGTAGAGTAGCCCTCCTTTTTTCTAAAAACTTTTTACCACAATCGTATGTGGTAGAAGAAATAGTGAAAGGTAGATTGCTGGTTTTTCAAGCAAGATATGAATATTTTACTTTGGTTTTTGTAAATGTATATGCTCCAATTGTAGGGGCTGACAGAGTTCAGTTGTTGGCCGACCTCAGTGTGCCTGAGGAGGTTTTATTTCTGGGAGGAGATTTCAACTGCACAGAAAATGATAATGTAGGAATCATGTTGAGCCTCATGCTGAATCCAAATGTGCAATTAAACAACTGATAGAAGCTAATAGTTTAGTTGATATATGGACAGAAATGCATAAGAAAGATAGACAGTATACATGGGTTCATAGTAGGGAACTTTTTCTCACTATGGCACGTTAGACCGTTTTTATTCTTTTCAGCATCATTTCAGTATGTTCAGAGAATGCAGGATTATTCCTGTAGGGTTCTCAGACCACTTCATGGTAACATGTAATGTGTTTATTGCAAAAACTAAACAAAAGTCTGCTTACTGGCATTTTAACACTACTTTGTTATTAGATGCACATTTTAAAGAAACGTTTGTATATTTGGGGAACATTTTTAAAACCAAAAAGGAAAAGTGAGTTCAATTCATTGAGACAGTGGTGGGACTATGGAAAGGTACAGATTAAGCAGTTTTGTCAAGAGTACACTCTCAATGTCTCTCCTGACATTGCTAAATCTATGAGAGATCTAGAGATTGAAATAGTGGAACTGCAGAGTTCTGTAGAGTCCACAGGAAATCGAGGTGGTTTTGAGAACCTCAAATCTAAAAAAGCCATGCTGGCTGACCTGCTGGGCGCGAAGGCACAGTTGGTCCGGTCTCGTTTTCAGAGCGACGCTCTGATGGATTCACCTACAAAGTTTTTCTTCAGTCTGGAAAAGAAGAATGGGCAGAGCCGTTTCATACATGCTCTGAGATCAACCACAGGGCAGCTGCTGACTGGAGCCAGTGAGATTCGGCAGAGAGCTGTGAACTTCTACTCTCTTCTGTACAGCAGTGAGTACAGTGAGGATGAAGAGGAGTTTGAGTCATTCTGCAGTGGGCTGCCCACAGTTTCAGAGGAGATGAATGAGGAGTTGGGAGGTCCTCTGACTACAGGGGAGCTGTTTACAGCACCGCAGAGCATGCAGGGGGGAAAGCCCCTGGTATTGATGGACTTCCACCAGAGTTCTATAAGACTTTCTGGGCTGAAGTGTGTGATGATCTCACTGAAGTCTTCACTGAATGTTTCAAGGACTCATGTCTACCCCAGAACTGCAGGAGGGCAGTTTTGACATTGTTACCAAAGAAAGGTGACCTACAGGAGATAAAGAACTGGCGTCCAGTCTTGTTGTTGTGTACGGATTACAAAATGCTTTCCAGAGCCCTGTCAAATAAATTGAAAGTGGTGATGCCAGGTAATACACCGGACGCAAACATATTGTGTGCCCGGCAGGTCCATTGTTGAAAATGTGTCATCAATTTGGGATGTTTTGGAAGTCTCTAGTTCACTGGGTTTTGATACTGGGCTGATTTCTCTAGACCAGGAAAAGGCATTTGACCGGGTTGAGCACGAGTACCTGTGGAAGGTTTTAGAAAATAAATTTTGTAAATTTTAAAGTAAAATGCATTAATCTGGTGCACTCTGAGAGCAAAATGAAGAGGCTATAGATATGATATAACTTGTTGCAGAACATCAATTTTGGTTTATTTGGTAAAAGTGGAACTGTATTCCTTCTGGTTTTCGTCATTGTTCATGAGTTTGTGGAAAGTATTCACTAAAGAGTCTATAGTGAATGCTGCTATTAACTTGTGTTTACTTTTGCCACTAAACCAACATCATGACATCCAAGCAAGTTCTGACAGAGAGCAATGCCATTGGACAAACACATTTGCATATCTCCCAGCATGCATTGTTCCTTCCAAACTTTTGACCACAAAGTAAAGTAACCACATTAAATAAGTGGTAAGTGGAAATAATCATTAGCCTATTCTTAGTTAAACATGCAGTTTTGGAACATTCAATAAAGACAAATAAAAAAATAGACTATTGACTCCACACCCTAAGTCAGAGGTTCTCAAATGTTTTTCAGCCAAGGACAAGATAGAAAATATACCGTTTAATTGTTTCCACGGTAACATGCTTGACTTTTAAATGAACCATTTTTGATTTCAAGCATAACATATTTTCATTGCAAAAAAATATATATATATATATATTATATATATTATATATATATTATATATATATAATATATATATATATATATATATATATATATATATATATATATATATATATATATATATATATATATATATATATATATTGTGTAACGGACTGAGTTATGGGATAACTGTTATGTTGAGTCTAACACTGTTAATGCAATGTTCTGTGCATGCACTAGTCTTTACGAGTTTCGGAGGGACTTGAACGTTACGGGGATTAACTGTAAGCTAGAGGCTGAGAGGCCTGTCCATCATGTTAGCACCTATGAGAGCGAGTCGCGGGAAGGAGCCCGCCGGTGATTGGCTAAGACTACAGAGGGAGTGATTGTTTTGGGGGTTTGGAACGAGGAAGTGGGAGAGTGCCGGAAAAGAGTTTGGGGAGAGACGGCTGTGTTTTGGAAGAGACTAGATATTGCTCGGGGTTTGTTTTGGCGTGGGCTATGGCCGACAGTAGTTCCTGGCTGTGTAACAGAATGAAGTGCGGTAACTATATCCTGACTCTCGACTGGTTTATGACAACGCTACACTGGTGTCAGAAGTAAAAACGAAGTGACGAGGAAAGTACGCCTGCTACCGTCATGCTGCCCTGCGATATGAGCAAGATAAAGCAGGAGGAGGAAGACAGCGCGTGCAGGTCAAGACACAGCTGCCTGGGAGACGGAACACAGAGAGAGGGTGAGGAGAATGACCGCTCAGATGGCAGCTGAGGCTGGATTTAAACCAGCTGCCCACGGAATAGACCGACATGTGGCGCGCGGGGGGCTGGTGGCCGCGAGGAGCGATGACGTCAACGTGGCTCCCCTCTCAGTGAAAACCCCCAGGTACGATGGCAAGGCCGACTGGGAGGCTTTTCATGCTCAATTTGAACTGTTATCCCGGGCTAACAATTGGTCCAACGAAGCTAAGGCCCTCCAGCTTGCTATGTGCCTTACTGGGGATGCTCTGTCAAGCCTGCTGTTACTGACCCCTGATGATAGGAGTGACTATGATGCGTTAGTGGGGGCATTAAAGAGGCGATTCGGACAATGTTCAGCCGCTAGCTTGCTCCGCTCCGAGCTGTGCAGTCGAAAGAGGCGGCCTGGGGAACCATTGAGAGATCTCGCCAACGATGTTGAAGGGCTCATTCACCGCGCCTATGCTTACATGCCCCCTGCCATCCTGAGTGAATTAGCTCGAGACCACTTCCTGCAGGCGCTGCTGCCGAGTGACCTGCGTATAACCTGGCTCACCCCAAGTCCCTCCTGGAGGCATTGGAGTTGGCTTCGGAGAGGGAGATGCTGGGCGCTGCCCCCCCCCCCCCACCGCTATGTTGGAGGATGCACCGAGGGTGAGAGCTGCTGACGTGTCGGGGAGGGGCGAAGCGGCGCCAGCCTGGGCGGAGGAGCTGACACAGCTGGTGCGGCCTGCCTCGCTGCGTGGGGAACAGCGTCCATGGATGGGCGTGAGACTCTGCTGGGCATGTGGAGAGCCCGGCCACCTGGCCAGAGAGTGCCCCAACACGGCTGGCAAACAGGGAAACGGGATGGGGAACGCATAACTGGGACGGTGCGACTCCCCGGGGCGGCGTCCCGACCCTGCACAGGCGGGGATATAACACAACACGACCAGGTGGGGACATTGCAAACAGGGGAGGGTGAGGGCGGCCAGCAGGTGCAGGTCATCATGCTGGGTCGGACGGGGACGGGAAACTGCTGGTACACCCCGGTGACATTTGGGGGGATATGCTGCTCCGCACTGGTTGACACGGGTTCGTAAGCCACCCTGGTGAGACCCGACGCGGTGGGGAGCGGGACCACAGTCTTACCCACCATTGTGAGATTACAGACAGTCACTGGGGACCGGGCGCCCATGGTGGGGGAGGCATTAGAGACTGTGGGGGTGGGGAGGGAGACACTTCACTGTCCAGTATGGGTCGCGGACCTAGAAGACTGCATATTGGGGCTGGACGTACTCGAAAAACTGGACTGTGTGATTAGCACCAAGAGGGGGACACTCACATTCCCAGACGGACACGTAGTGCAAATGTCTAGACAACCCACCCAGCCGAAACGTTCCCCGGCCCCCACCATCGCAGTCCTGACAACTGAGACAGCGGCCAACACGACTTCCAGCTGCGTTCTGGATAGGCAGCCGGTACTGCCCCATGCCCCGCCCACCACCACAGAGGTGCGACCGCACCCCACAACCGCTGCACCACCTGGTAGTGGGGGGGGGAGAGGATGGAGAGAGGGTCTCGGTCATGAGGGAGGTGTGGCAGGGAAACTGTGATGGACTATCTCATGTTGAACAGGGCCTGATGTGGTGCTGCTGTTATTGGAATTTAAAGACAGTTTTTCACTATCAGAGGATGATGTGGGCCAGACCCAACTAGCCCAACACAGCATCGACACGGAGGGTGCCCCGCCCATCAGGATGAGACCCCGACGCCTTCCACTGGCTCGACAGGCGGCAGCGGAGAAGGCGTTACAGGACATGCAGCGGGCTCATTGAACCCTCCACCCGATCAACACTTTCTTCTTTCTTTCTTTTTATTCTTGTGATCTTGATGATCTTGTGATTCTTGTGATCCACACCGGATCGCTGCTGCAGTGTTTATATGTGATGGAATCAGAGAGCTGGCACACAGCTTCAGCAGCTCAGCAGCTTCAGCAGTGTAATCAGAAAAGTTTTGAATGACGACCGCTCCACCTTTGTCAGCAGGTCGGATCACAATCGAGTTGTCACGTAGACAACAACGTGACAACAACGTGACAACTCGATTGTGATCCGACCTGCTGACAAAGGTGGAGCGGTCGTCATTCAAAACTTCTCTGATTACACTGCTGAAGCTGTGCGCCAGCTCTCTGTTTCCATCACATATAAACACTGCAGCAGCGATCCGGGGCCTCGCACCCGAGTAATCATCAAATCCCTCATAGACAATGCACTTCAGGCTGGCCATATCACCAAACGTGACCACAGGTTCCTGTTGCGCAAACACCACAGGACCCCAGCTCTGTATCTGCTCCCCAAAATCCATAAAAATATGACTCCTCCTCCCGGCCGCCGATTGTTTCAGGAAACGAGTCCCTGCTGGAGCCCCTATCTAAATTTGTTGACCACTATATACAGCCTTTTGTCCACAGACTACCAGCATACATCCGGGACTCAGCTGATTTCCTCTGCATCATAGACCAACTAGACATAGATGTGTCATCTGTCATATTGGCCACCATGGATATCGAATCACTCTATACCAACATTCCACAACAGGGGGCAATAGAGATCATCAAACACACACTGATAGGGAGAACAACGAGCTCATAGCCTCTCTGGCTGAGATTAGTCTATGTCATAACTACTTCGTGTTCTGTACTGTTAGAATTCCATACCAGTAGCGGCTGGTGCATTTTTGTCCAGGGAGGGCTATACCAAATATAGGCCTGGACAATGGGATTGAAATCAATATGATAATCATAAGGATTATTCTCAATATCAATATCATATGTTTCACGTATGCAAAATCAGTGTTCATCTCATTGAACTGAATGGTGATGTCAAACAAACCTTACATTTTCAAATAATATTCCTGCCATACCTCATTTGATCAGTTTTTAAGTAACATTTGCTTGTCATCATCAATTTAGACAGCAGAAATGTCACTATTAAAATAACTTAATATCAATATAATCACGATGATTCTACTGAAAGACAACAAACAATAATAGGCTATTGAATTGTCATCCACTCCAGCCCTAAATCAAGCAAGTAGTAATGGACGTTAGCCTACTAGTAGGTTCTGAATCATATGGGCAACAGATTAGACTTCCCACAGAATGTGAATGAGTTACATTACATTACCTATGAGGAAAGCACGTTCGTGCATCAGAATCAGAAAGACTTTAATAATCCCCGGGGGGAAATTGGGAGCATGGGAGTGCATACAAATACAGAGTCTGTCAAGAATGCATTGCCGTTGCTCTACCTGGCCTCACCTCCACCTGGTCGCTAGATACCAGCGCCCAGGGGCCTCTGGAATCCCTTTGTTTTGAGAGTGAACAGCACATGTGCAATTTACACAGATCCTGCTGCAGCACTGGTGGAAGCCGGAAGTCCCCAGACGGAGTCCGTGGCATAAAGTAGTTGACCCAAAACAGTACACATGTAGATCATTATGAATCTACATATTTATTGCAGATTATACACTCGCTATCTAATATTCACCTCGCTCATTAAAAAATATATATAAATATATATATACCGTTGTTACGACCCGGCCTAGGGGAACCGGATCATACATGAAAAGAGCCCCATCCTCCCCAGAGCTCAAGAACAGCCACAGAACAAGTTGTTGGGATGTAAGAAGTAACAATGAATTTATTAACAAACAATTAAACAAAACAGAGGATTGCAAATTACAAAATCAAAGGAATCTAAAACTGGAGGTTGGCTTCAGAGTAGGCCAAAGCCCAAAAAGATACTACCTAAAGGTTTAAAGCTTACCTACCAAAATAAGAAGAAGAAACCAAAATACATAGTCTGACCTCCCTAACTACAAAAACAGGAGAAAAAGGGGGTTAAACATAAATGGCGGCCTACTCTTACAGCTCCAGTAAATAATATGCTACAGATCAAATGTGGCTGGTTGAGGTCTGGGTTGTGGCCCTGCACGCACCAGCCTCTGGTTGTTGGATCTCTTATAAGGGCTGGGCCTTCCCACCTCCAACCAATCACCGCTCCTGATTTCACATCCACTCACACATACACACCTGGAACCCATGCACACAATCACTCAGACAATCAGGGGAGGGAAACACAAGCAATTAATGGAAAATCAACTTAACATAAATCCAAAATACGACCGCAGTTGTAACACCTCCTTTCCCCAAGAATTAAGCATCCCCCTAAGATGCTTAATTCATGCAAAAGAGCGGGACAGTGCATCGGCTATAACATTCTCTGTACCCTTCTTATGGAAGATTTCCACATTAAAGTCCTGAAGGATAATGGACCATCGCATCAGCCTCTGGTTGGAATTACGCATCTGCGCCAGGAACACTAGTGGATTATGGTCTGTATAGACCTGCACCGTCTGTGCGCTAGATCCCACGTACACCTCGAAATTCTGCAGGGCAAGCAGCATAGCAAGAGCTTCCTTTTCAATTGTACTATAGTTTAGTTGGTGTGTATTAAACTTTTTAGAAAAGTAGCATACGGGATGGTCAATAGACTGCTCGTCTTCTTGCAGAAGAACAGCACCAGCGGCGCGCGCACTTGCGTCAACTTCCAACTTAAAGCAGCGCGTAAAGTTGGGTGCGGCGAGTACAGGCGCACTGCACAACAAGGATTTAGCCGCATCAAAAGCAGCTTGACAAGCGGGATCCCAGGTGAAGCGTTTCAAAGGGCTGGACAGTCCTGTGAGGGGAGACACAACGTCAGAAAAGTTTTTGCAGAAGCCACGATAGTATCCACACATTCCCAGGAAGCTGCGTAAAGCTTTCCTGGACTGTGGAACCGGAAAATCAATGACAGCCCGAATTTTAGCTGCTATGGGACGCACCTTCCCCTGTCCCACCTCCTTACCCAAATAGGTTACGGTACCTTTTCCAAACTCGCACTTTGCGAGATTTAGAGTGAGGGAAGCCTCACGGAGTCGACTGAAGATAAGGGACAACGTTTCCATATGATCGGACCAAGTGGACGAATAAGCAACTACATCATCAAGATATGCTTCACAATTTTTCACTCCAGCCAGTACCTGATGCATAAGATGCTGGAACGTGGCGGGAGCATTGCGCAGGCCAAATGGCATGACTGTATATTGGAGGAAATGGTCAGGGGTTACAAAGGCTGATACCTCCGAGGCCCGTGGGGTTAAAGGAACCTGCCAATATCCCTTCAGCAGGTCCAGCTTGGTGACGTATTTAGCAGAACCCACTCTATCTATACAGTCCTCCATCCTAGGGAGAGGAAACGAGTCAGGTTTAGTGACAGAGTTAACCTTCCTGTAATCATTACAAAAGCGAGCAGTGTTATCAGGTTTTGGAACCAACACACAGGGGGAGCTCCAGGCGCTAGTGCTGGGAATAGCCAAACCGTGCTCAATAAGGTAATTTACCTCCTGTTGCATTAGGGACCTTTTTGTTGGATTAACCCGATATGCATGTTGCTTTATGGGGGAATGGCCCTGCACATCAATGTCATGGAACAGGACAGATGTTTGGCGAGGATGATCAGAGAAAAGTAACAAGTTATCTTCAATTAATCGGACAATGTCTGTGCGTGCAGTTCCAGACAGATGAGACAAAAACGACTCCAAATTACGCAGTACCTCTGAATTTCCCAAACGAGCTGCTGGCAAACAACCACTTTTCTCTGATATCCCGTCTTCAGAAAGATGATACGGAGGGGGAGCAGCACACATGATGGCCACCGGCACAGCCAGGGGTGACGGAGCGCCCGCCCTGGAAAGATAGCGTTTAAGCATATTTACATGACATATTCTAGTTTTTCTCTTCCTGTCGGGCGTCTGAACGACATAATCTGTGTCACTAACCTTTCTTTCCACCACATATGGACCTGAGAAACGTGACTGCAGGCTGGATCCTGGCAAAGGAAGCAACACCAAAACCTTTTCGCCTGGCTGAAATACTCTGAACACAGATTTTTTGTCATACCGACATTTCATTTTAGTTTGAGCTTGTGCCAAATTTTCAAGGGCCAATTGACACACTTTGTGGAGACGCTCGCGGAAAGAGCTCACATAATCCAGCACATTATGCTCAATTTTGGGTGTCTCTGACAACCACTTCTCTTTAAGAAGCCGAAGAGGACCACGCACTGTATGGCCAAACACCAAATCACATGGGCTGAAACCCAAGGATTCCTGGGGAGTTTCTCGGATGGCAAACAATAACAGAGGGAGACCCTCATCCCAGTCCCTGTTAGACTCAAGACAGAATTTTCTCATCATGGATTTAAGTGTCTGGTGAAACCTTTCCAGGGCACCTTGGGACTCAGGATGGTAAGGACTTGACCTTTTGTGTTCAATTTTAAGCTCTCTCATCACCTGTGCAAATACCTTAGACATAAAATTTGTGCCTTGGTCTGTTTGTACAATTTTGGGTAAACCAAAAGTAGAAAAAAAACTTAGTGAGGGCCTTCACAACAGGTTTAGCTTTTAGTGTGCGTAATGGGATCGCCTCTGGGTACCTTGTTGCAGCGCACATCACAGTGAGGATGTACTGATGCCCAGATTTGGTTCGTGGCAGTGGACCCACACAGTCTACCATTACTCTCTCAAATGGCTCTCCCAGCACTGGAATTGGATGCAGGGGAGCTGGTGGAACAGGTTGATTGGGCTTTCCCACAATTTGACAAGTGTGACAGGTGCGACAATACTTGGCTACTTCAGTTTTTAAGAAATTACGCAGCACACGGAGATATGTTTTTTTTACACCAAGATGACCAGCTAAACAAGAATCATGGGCTAGACTAAGTACTTGGAGTCGGTAGGCTTTTGGCACCACCACTTGATTTACAACGTCTAACTCACGCGACACGGGGCTCCACCTTCTCATCAAAACCCCATCGTCTAAAAAGAAAACAGGTGGCGGATCTCCCCCGGCAGCTATAGCAGAAGACAAACATACAGTTAACGACGGATCACTTTGTTGAGCCTTTATCAACATTTCTCGAGTCACATTTAAACTCAGCTCTGTCTCTACAGAGAACAGATCAGCCTCATTCACTGAGTTTAACACATTATCAAAAGTGGAGGAAACACAACGAGAGGACTCACTTTCATCTAAATTGGTCATAAATGACTCTGACAGATCCACTACTTCACCCATCCTACGAGCCTGCGCGCGCGTAATTGCGCACGCAGGGAACACATTCGGCTCAAACGAGGCGGCAGGGGCACACACAGGCACACACACAGGCACAGCAACAACTTCGGGTGAAGCAAACACTTTTCCTCCAGCTAAATCATTACCCAAAATGAACGAGACACCACTAATAGGTAGCCGAGGGCGCACGGCTATTTTCACGTCCTGTCACAAGAGGCGAACACAAATGCACCATATGCAATGGCGCTCGAAGCACACTCATCTTAATGCCCCACACTAGTATATCTGAATTACACGAGGTCTCGTTCGAAAGTGGCAGGACGCTCTCTAACATAAACGAATGGTAAGCAGCTGTATCTCTAAGAATGGTTACCGAGACTTTGTCTTTTTCCTCGCCTGTCAAGGAAACAAAGCCGTGCGTAACGAACGGCTGGAAATGGGGATCCACGTCTCCCTCACACAGAGGGTGAGGGTCAGAGAGAGATGCAGGCGGGGATGCAGTTTTTATCAAACCCACACCTGCAGGAGGTTTACCGTGTCTACGTTGCTTTCTCTTGAGAGAAGGGCAGTTACCGATCAGATGACCGTGCTCGCGACAATAAAAGCACTCGCGGCTCTCACCAAATGCCGGTGATGTGCGGTTACGCACAAAAGTTGGTGATCTATTACGCACAGGCATAAAATCCTGGCCACGCGAGACTGGCAGTGCAAACTTATGAGTTAAAATGAACTCATCTGCCAGCACGGCGGCTTTAGTCACGGAGGTAACCTTTTGCTCATTTAGGTAGACAACGATACGGTCGGGAAGACACTTTTTGAACTCCTCCAACAAGACTAACTCTCTCATCTCCTCCACCGATTTAACGCTACACGATTGGCACCATTTATCAAACAACACTCTTCTCGCGCGCAAATTCAACATAGGACTCGCACTATCTCTAAATCGTTGTCTGTAGGCTTCAGACACAAGCTCATAAGCCTGTAAAACAGTTTTCTTCAACAGCTGATAATCCATGCTTTGTTCAATGGACAAACTCGCACAAACCTCCTGTGCTTTCCCAACAAGTTTGCACTGTAGTAAAAGTGACCAGAACTCCGTGGGCCATTTTAATGTAGTGGCTATGCGCTCAAAAGCACTGAAATAAGAGTCCACCTCAGACTCACGGAACTGCGGGACCAAACCAATGTGCTTACGCAGATCAAATGCCGAGACAGAGCTGCTTGTGCCTTGTTGGAGTAATTGGACGGGGGTGGAGACCACAGGTGCTCCCCGTTCCAATTCAAGAGCTCTGACGCGGAGATGCATGGCCTGCACCTCTAGCTCTCTGTTTTTTCTCTCTGCCTCCTTTACCTGGAGGGTCATTTGGAGATGCTCAAAACCCCCAGCAAGCTCATGGGCAGGACCGGACCCCACACCAGAAACGAACCCGCCAGCAGCTCCCGCCACTTTCGCGTCCGCCCCTGCTGTATCAGCTCCGCGATCCCCCTCACCTGCCACCAATGAGGGAGACTGAGGCAGCACACCTTTCTCCACCAGCACATCACACAGCTTCTTTTTTACGTCTGCCTTCCGGGCACTGAAAAGCACATCAATTTTAAAGTGGGTTGCCACAGCCCATGAAGGACTCTCCACAAATTCCTCCACTATCTCCATTT
>NC_139635.1:12849348-12949348 GCF_964638095.1 Poromitra crassiceps
CTGTCTAAGTAACTTTGTGTGTTGTGTACGGCTTGGGTTGTGTACCTGTGTTTGTAGGTGTCATTTTGATATGAATTTGGCTAAAACAGTTTGTGTTTGTTAGTTACAATTATGTTGACAGGAGAGCTGAGCAGGTGGTGACATGAAAGAGAATATACTGAATAATGACATCACAACAGTATAATCCTAATGTTGATTTAAAATGATATATTACTCTAAATATGGCTTAAAAAGGGCGAATCCGCCTCCCCTTGCTGGACCTCCCCTATTTCCGAACCCTGGCTACGGCCCTGCTTAGCCCTACACTTAGTCCGATCGTTCATCCAATGTCATTTATATCCCGTGCTATCTGTACACCATCCGGTTAACTAAAACCCCATTAACCTTGGCTCGGCTCTCCCGCGCTGGCACAACCTATCAATTCAGGTGCGGCTATCTAACTGTTTTGGGGTAAATTAGACAGCATTTGGGATACTAACTTTCAATTAGCTGACATTGAACCCCATTCTGAGTTTAACAGCAGTGATATATCACCAGTGTGCCCTGGTAGTGCAGATATTCACTCTTGTCTAATCTATCTATCTATCTATGATCAACACAACTGTATTAATTATAAAAATTGTATTTAGCATAATCTAAATCATATAAAATAAAATTACACCAAATCGTCCTTGAAAAAATCCCAATACATTTCTATTAGATAATTGATCTTTTGAGGATCCAGGGGGTGGCCATCTTGAAAATTGAAATTTCAAGTGGCTGAGAGTGTTTTCTTGTCAAGCAACCCTTAGAGACTGCTCATACCAATTTGCTTGTGTCACTAACTAAACAATCATATTGCTTAACTGCTCCATTTAGATGGTGGCCATCTTGAAATTTCAAGTGGCTGTGGGCGGTTTCTTGTAAAATTACCCTTTGAGATGGCTCATGGCAATTTTCATGCTTGTATCACCAACTAAATGATTACTTAGGCCTAACTGCTCCACTAAGGCCCTCTTGAAAAATAGCCGCCATCTTGAAATTTCAAGTTGCTGTGGGTGGCCTCTTGTCAAGTGACCCACAGAGACTGCTCATGCCAATTTTCATGCTTGTATCACCAAATAAACCATTATATCACTTAACTGCTCCAATAAGGTGTCGGCCATCTTGAAAAATGCCAGCCATCTTGAAATTTCAATTGGCTCGGGCAATTTTCTTGTCAAGTGACCCATGGAGACTGCTCATGCCAATTTTCACGCTTGTATCACAAATTGAAAGATTATAGCACTTAGCCGCTCCACTAATGGTGCTGAAAGAACACACAGGCTACTTCCCAATACCATAAATAATGGAGAGGGGGAAAACACCCAAGAAAACGGACTTTGTTATATTGAGATAACGAAATAAGAAGTAGTTATCATGATAAAACGGCTTCCGTATGCTACTTGCCCTATTAGATGCTTTGATAAATGTAGTGTTTTTCACTGTGGAAAGACACAAAGTTTACAACGGACGATACAGTAATGTGCTTAGCATCCTTGACTGACATAGATTCAAAGCAATGGGAAAACTTCCAGCTGTTGAAAGACTGCCTCTCTCCTCACACTTGCTGTTTTAACTCATAGCCGACATCACCTGCTTTAATTGACTTTAATTAGATCTCTCTGTTTCCCAGGAGGATCTATTTGCTTCCCAGGAGGATATCTCTGCTTCCCAGGAGGATCTCTTCCCAGGAGGATCTCTCTGCTTCCCAGGAGGATCTCTCCGTTTCCCAGGAGGATCTCTCTGCTTCCCAGGAGGATATCTCTGCTTCCCAGGAGGATCTCTCTGCTTCCCAGGAGGATCTCTCTGTTTCCCAGGAGCCAGAGTACAGCACATCACTGGTGCCGTTCCAAAATGTCTTCAAGATCACCATCTCCACAGTCGTCACATATGGCGAATTGGACATAAAAGCACAATAGTCTGATACTCAAAGATGGCTTGCTTCACCTTGTGCTGCAAGCGACAGGTAAACAAAACATGTCTGGCCCTGCCTTCTCCCAGATGACAGGCTCTTCTCTGTTATCTGTTATCTGTTATCTGTTCTTGCTTTAATCCAGTCAAATCTCCTGACTCTCAGGTTCCTGTTTGAAAAAGAGAAAAAAAACACTGTGGGTCCTACCGGCGCTATTGTTTGCGCTGCCGTTTGCGCGCCTCTTATGCTATCTTCCCTGCATCTTAAGCTATCATCTGCCTCCACCATCCAGTTTGGCGCTAGGATCTAAGCGCAGACACAGGTAGGCGTGGCCCAGGTGTGTCCGTGCACCTCTTAGCCTATCATCTGCGTCCCGCAAGTGTCATTTTGGGCTCTGGCCAAGATACCATCGCCATGTTCCGAGCGTAAACACAGGTTTGGGCGTTGCCCGTGCCAAAATAGGCGTTCCAGGACAATGTGTTAGGAAAAAAGGGCCTTGGGTGCTCTCAATTTTAACGCCACCAAATAGCAGGTCTCAGTGCAAAAAAACCCACTACGCCAGGCGTACGCCTGAGCGCAGACAGTATTCTCCGCGCAGTGCAGGAAATCCTCGCTTGGATACATTACGCACGGCATGGATGTCTCTCTCTCTCCAACACCTCGTGCACACAGACACTCTTCCCTCCTCAGAATGCCACGTTGATTTTCAACTATAGCCTACATTGCAGAAAAAACACACATTGATTTAAAAATGAGAATTTGTTTGTCTGGTTTTATTAGGCTACATAATTCCTGACCATACAGGTCTGTGGTGTAACAGTAGATTAGGTAGGAGAAAGGGTAGGAAAAAAGTAAAAAGCAAATGTTGATCTTTTCCAACCATTAGGCTACGTTTAATAGCACCGCAATAGCTCTCTCCACTTCCATCGTCGGGGAGTGAGAGAGAGAGAGAGAGAGAGAGAGAGAGACACACGGGACATACGGTCGGCCTATAATGTTACTACCCAGCTCAACTTAAGTGCCTCACCTCCTAGTAATAGCCAGTAACCTAGGCTACTGCAAAAGTTAACTGTTGAAAATTTGATGTCTGGTTTTGTCACGAGTAGCCTATAGCTGAAGTCCCTCTCGCCATCAAGCAGACAGTGACGGAAGCATGTGTCTTTATGTGCGCCAAGGGGAAAATGACGGACTAAATTGATGGGATTCAATGTATATATATTAATAGAAACAAATACAAAATTGCTGATTAGTGTGCTGGCGGAACGAAATTCAACTTCAAATAGAGCAGCATCACTCAGCGCGGCTCTCAGAACGCTGCGTAATTACAGTACGCGCGCAGTAGCCCCGCAGCGGAGATGCAGGAGAGAGAGCCCGAAAAGGGATAAGCATACGTCCATAACAGCATGAAAGCTGAAAAACATGGCAGTAACACCCATACATACCGTCCCCATTATTTGAGCCGCGGCAGCATTAATTGCACAATTTTTTATAATGTCCTACTATGTCTAATAACTTTGTTTTGGTCGGGCTGAGTCGGTCTCGGGTCTTGGAGTGTATGTGACAACGACAGGCGAGTTGAGCTCGGTCCGTGTCTCAAGTGGGTTGGGTCGGTCCATGTCTCAAGCGGGTTGGGTTGGGTCGGATTAGATTTTTTAGGACCGTTGAGAACTCTACATGACAGCCATCAAGAAAGGAGGACAGCACTCCAAGTTGAATACTTTTATTACCACACAGATGTTTGGGCAGCAGCCCTTTTTCAGCATGTGAAATGACAATAATACACAGGTGATTCACAGGTGGGCATGAGCACGTTATTTGATTTCTATGCATGACAGTCTCACATCTCTCTCTCTCTCTCTCTCTCTCCCTCTCTCGCTCTCCCCATCTAGGCTATCTTTTCTCTCTCGCCCTCTTTCTCTCTCACTCTAGTCCCTCTCAGTGAGGAGGAAGCTGCTGGACGTGACGCTGTGGCTTTTATGGGCATGATCACACCTCCACAATGCTTTTGGGCATAAACATGCCGCATACGGAGCTTTGCGCCAAGATGACGCCAAGCGCAGCGGCCCGACCGACACGGCCACAATTAGGGCTTTGCGCGGCGCTATCCCGGAGCAAAAGGGCGCTAAGGTAAAATTACCGCCGTTGCGACGATACAGCCCTGTGTGTTTCACTCTGTTTACAAAACTGTCAGTAACTCTAGATTTAATCACAAAGCACCCCAGATAACAATGACCCATTGACTTGGGCAATGGTCTGCATCAGGCGGCAGCTGAAGACGTAGTTGGACCAGAGTTGGGCCAACGAACGTTCACACTATATAGCTGGACAAAGTTGGCTCTGATGAGCAGCATTATGGTTGGACATAAATGGTTATTATTATTATTATTATTATTACACTGTATTACATGTATATACAGTATCCGAAATAGCCTAAATAAAGCTATGGATTTTTCTCTTCGTTTGTCTTTCATCACAAGATAAGGAATTCAGACCAAATTTACAGTAGGTACAACGTGGCAATTGTTATGAGCCAACGTTGTGCCAATCATGCAAAAACCTTGAGAAAACGAATATTAGCCACGTGAAAAAAGAAAACTTAGCATTTGATTATTACGTTATATCATAACTTTACTATTGACGTCCCCCACCAAAAATTGTCACAAAGACTTATACTTGATGCCCACTTTTAAATATAAAAACACATATATGCCATAAATATTATTAACATACATGATGTAAAATATATTTCTGTCTCATCGTTTGCTCTGGAGGACTGTTCAAACCATGACCACTTTCAACTCTCACTAATCTTTTATACTTTAAGCTAGAGACTTTTTCATGCTTCTGCCGGCGATAGCCAGGCCGGAGGCATTATAGTTCCGGGATGTCAGTCCATATGTCCGTACGTCCATCTGATGTTTGATAACGCGATGAACGCCTTGACGGAATTTCATCAAATTTGCCTCAAACGTCCACCTGGACTCAAGGACGAACTGTACATTTTGGTGGTCATTTTCCAAATCGTCACATCATAAAATATGCAGATGATACAGCAATAGTAGGGCTCATAACCAAACAAGACAGTGAAAACAATTACATGGATGAAATAAAACTATTCACCGCCTGGAGCAAAAACAAACATCTCATACACCAAAAAAAACAAAGGAAATGATAATTGACTTCAGGAGCAGGACGAGTACAAGTTTTATTGTCATATTCATAAAGAGAGTACAATGTGCTTTGTGCTCAGGCACTCTCTCTCAACCTTTAAAAGTGTGACTAATCTTTAATAATTAAAACATATCGGCATAATAGAAGAGCAATATACTTGAATATAAAAATGTAAAAAATATAAAAACATAGTGGCATAAAAATCAAGTATAAAAACATAGCAGCATGAGAGTGTTTAGCAGCATAGAAAACTATTATCATACAAACATAGCAGCATAACAGAAGTAACAGAATGTAGCAGCATAGACACAGGTAGGTAGTCCCTGTCTATGCTGCTAAATTCTGTTACTTCTGTGTTACTTGTACTTCTTCTGAGTACACCGGAACCGGCCCAAATTGATAATCAAGACATCCACACCGTTGACAGCTACCATTACCTTGGAATTACAATCGACTCTAACCTCACCTGGAACACAAATACGCAGACAATATACAGCAAAGGGCAACAGAGACTACGGGCCCTATCTTCGCAACGGCGGTAATTTTGCATTAGCGCCCGTTTTGTGCTGGAATAGTGCAAAGCCCTAAGTGTGGGCGTGTCGGCCCGCTGCGCTTCACATCATCTCGGCACAAACCTCCATACTCGTGTTTATGCCCATAACAAGATTCACAAGGTGAGATCACTCCCCTTAAAAGCCACAGCGTCACCGCCATCACGTCTGTGATGTTAGCTTCTTTCTTGCTGAGAGCAAGCAGAGAAACAGAGAGAGAGAGAGAGAGAGAGAGAGAAAAGAGAGAGGGGGAGAGAGAGAGAGAGAGGGGGGGGGAACGAGAGAGGGAAGAGAGAGAGGGCCGCTGCGCAATTACGCAGTGATGTCCCAAAGCGTGCTGTAATTAGACGTTTCGTTCATAGGGATACTCAACTTGCTTTGCCCGGGGGCCACTTTCGTGAAATGATAGAAGGCCAGGGGCCAGTTAATAAACAAACGATATACATTTTTCTGTAGCGGATTGTAGATTTTTGGGGTGTCAGCCGGAGTTTAGTCTGACAATGTTGTGCACACCGGATAGTTAGTTAGGTTAAGTTAGTTAGGTTAAGTACATACATAAGTGCCTGGGTAGCGAGCAGACGTCAGTATTTGATTATTGATTATTGAAAGATATTCCATATTCCAGACTGAAATGCTATAAGAGAAGTGGAGTATTGGCCAGAATGACATGAACATTTGGACACTTGGTTTCTTGCATGTTGCGTTCAGGTGCACTGTAAAAAAAAAATATATATTTTTTGGCAATTCCATCGCGGGCCGCAAGTTGAGTATCACTCAAGGCTATCACATAGGCCTACACATCTAAAAATATTTGTTTCTTTAATAGGGTAGGAATGTGTGAGATTTTACTTCTAGCCTATTTCAATAGCCTATGTCAGAATTGTCCACTCTGGTTAAGCCATTGACTGCGGTCACGCCATGCTGTGGAGAAGCTGGTCTTGCATGCGTGCAATTGCAGGGAAAGTGGTTACTGTACTGGCTGGACACTACAGGTGTTTTACCAAAAAGTGATTTGCGTTTTGAATTAGATTAGGGGAACGGGGGTCTGGCGGGGCGGGAGTCTGTGCGCAGGTTCGGCTAGTGCGCCGGTTGCTGGAGGGGGGTCCCACCCGGAGAAGGTGGGAGCTGGACGGGTAGGCAGGCTAGGTGGTGGGTCAGTGCCCTGGGTGTTTTGGGCCGGTCATGGGGATCACAGGTTGGGGAGAGGCAGCTTTGCAGAACACCGACACAACTTTCTCAAAAGCAATCTACTGTTTCCTCACACCACAAACCTGTATGGTCGACAATTATGTACTGTAGCCTAATAAAACCATGACAAACGAATTCTCATTTTTAAATCAATGTATGTAGCCTGGCTTTTTTGGTAAAAGCACTGCGTCCCACCACGTCTCCATCCTGTAAATTCTGCAAGTGACTCGGCTGGCAACGTATTGACTTCAAACTACTCCTCCTCACCGTCAAAGCCCTCCACAGCCTAGCCTTCCCCTACCTGACTGACCTCCTCATCCCCCATCGCCCCTCCCGTACAGTCCAATCCTCTTCTACTGCCACCCTCATCATCCCCCCATCCAGACTCAAAACCTTTGGTGACCGTGCTTTCTCCCGCGCCGCACCCCGACTTTGGAACTCCCTCCCCCAGACCGTCCGAGACTCTCCCTCACTCCCTACTTTCAAAACCTGACTTAAAACCTACCTGTTCTCCCAAGCTTACAACTCCCCTACCCCTGACCACCTCCTCCTAACCATCACCCTCCGCCTCCCCCCCCCCCCCCTGCCCCTCCCTCCTGTTCTCTTCCTCTCCTCTGCTTCTCCATACAACCTTGCCCTGAACCGCCACTGTTATTTGTACCTGTTGCCTGTATCTGTTGCCTGTTGCCTGTATCTGTTGCCTGTTGCCTGTTTCTGTTGCTTGTCTTTTGTTTTACTGTTAAGCGTCTTTGGGTTCTGAAAAGTGCTATATAAAATAAATGAATTACCGTATTATTATTGTTATTATTATTATTATATTGATTTTCCATTTTATCCTTCATACTTTTGCCACCGACAGCCCTCCACTTTAACAATGTCACTGCCTGCTACAACCAACAGGCTCGTCAACGCTTTTCTGCACTGGCCATATCCTAGGTTTCCACCTAGCCTTGTTTCAGCTTGAGACGCCCAGAGCGCTCTGCCCAAAAACACTAGCGGCCAAGAGCGCTTAAACGCCAGGTCAGTCCTTGAAAGAGGAGCACTCCTAGTGTGTCCTTACCATAGAGAATGAATTGCAGAAGGGCACTGGCTGGGAGAGTTTTACAGTGAACTCTACTCATCTAAGTACGATGCTGCTCAGTCTGATCTAAATGACTTTTTTGATCCTCTTGAAACACCCAAACTTGGCGATGCTGCCAGGGAGGACTTAGACTCTGATTTCACACTGGAAGAAATCACTTCTGCCATTAAATCATTGCCATCAGGCAAAGCGGCTTGTCCGGATGGATTTGGCGCAGAATTCTACAAGAAATTATGTGAAGTTCTTCCCCCACTCCTCCTCAGAATGACATCCTGCTCTAAGAAGGACAGTGCCTTGCCTAAGACACTGTATGAAGCTAACATTTCCCTTATTCTAAAAAAGGGTAAGGAGGAAGTAGACCCGGCCACCTACAGACCCATAGCGCCCATTTACTGATATTATTATGGGATAGGAGTCTGTCTGTGATACAACTCTGCTCAGTTAATAGTAGACACCAACTGATCCAATTTAAGGTCACTCACCGTCTTCACTACTGTAACCATAAGTTGCACAGGATCTATCTGTCTGTCTCACCACTATGTATCCTGTGTCGGAGAGCACTCTGTCTTACACTTTCTGGTCCTACCCTTCACTTCAACCTCCCGTCTGTATGCAGACTCGTAGGCATCTCGGCTGAGGCTGATGACCTGATGTTGCCAGATGAGGTGGTATTGAGAACACAACACCGCCCCCGTCTGGCAGTGTCAGGTAAGATGCCCGTTGTGTCGTCTGCAAACTTCAGGAGTTTGAATACATTATCAATCACTTTGTATGGTTGAGGACTTGAGGGCACTCTTTCCAAACAGTGGAAATACAATGTTGGAATAAATCTCTTCTCTACTTACTCCCCACTGTGCGTTGCATACGCAGCTCGGCCGCTATGTGGCCTCACCTGCTCTTCAGCCAGGAAGGATGACATCACTGATGACATCATCACTTATGTAATCACATCATTAGGTAATTAGGGCAATCACGTAATTAAAAAATCCGGCCCCGTCACGTCACCCTGGGTGCTCTTTATACGCCCTGAAATGTTCAGCCCGATCGCACGTAAAACGGCACGTGGCTGGCCAGAATTCTGCTCACACGCACGCACACGCAGACACTTCTCATTCTTATCATAGGATAGGATAGTGAAGTAAATAGTTGTTCTGTTTCTCCTGTTGGTTGTCTGTGCAGGTAGAGGGAGGCACACCTGGAGAGCTCTCTCTCCCACGGTCTCCTGAAGATGTCAGATCAAATGAACTCTCTCCTGGAGAGACAGACCCCCTGGTGTGCCCTGGAGAGACAGGTCCCAGGTCACCAGGACCAGATGAGCAGAAGGTATTGTGACCATCACACACACACACACACACACACACACACACACACACACACACACACACACACACACACACAGACACACACACACACACACACACACCTTGTATCCTGAAAATATATTGTGCTTGTAGACTTTGGATTTAGATTGTGTAGTTACACTGTTGTAACTAGTTAACAGAGACGAGACTAGGCAGCTAGGCTAACGTTACCACTGAGCTATATTAAATGGAACATTACAGGCTGCGCTACCCACACTATACCAGTAAACAACGTAGCGTAAAGTGTCAAGGTTAGATTTGTAAAACCAACATTTGCTCCAAAAGGAATTCAATCATAAAGTTAATCAAAATGCCACGGAAACATTAGGCTAGCTTAATCAACACAGCAGTGCTACGGATAATCCCCCCAGTGAGGCTGAGGGTGAGTGAGTGAGGCCTGCCTCCACTTCCGGTCCGGGCTGAGAGCGCTGAGAGTGCTGAGAGCGCTGAGAGCACTCAGCAGTCAGCAGCAGCCCGGAGGTCTGAAATCTCCGACAACCAAAATCAGATTTTCGTACAGACGTCATTTTGATAAACTGATCTCATAGTGGGAATCTTCCTGGTTACTTTTGGCGAGACAAAAAATATTACAACTTAAAGTGCCATATTTACAGAGCTAGACTGTATATAAATACACAACGCACTGTGCGCATTCTAGAAACAGCAGCTCTACATAAGAAAGTTCAGAGGGGCGGGGAGCTCTCAGAGGTTCTAACTCAACAGAGCTACTGCGCAGACTCTGGTTCACTGATTTTCACAGGATTTTGGCTTCAATACACATACAGGGAGGAGATAGGGACACTCTCTCCATTCATATATCTCAGTGCCATATACCAACTACAGTTACATCGCCAAGCCCCGCCTCTCTGGGCGTGGGGGGTGTCTCGCCGTTCTCCATAAACAATCTCTAGTCATCAATGAACTCAACCTCAACCTCCCATCCCTGTCCTCCTTTGACCACCTTGCCTTCTCACTTCCCAACTCCATCACTGCTCTTCTTCTTTACCGTCCCCCCAAGCCCCACCCCTCTTTTCTGTCTGAACTCTCTGAACTCCTCACCATCGCTTCTTCTCTTTCCTCCCGCCTCCTTCTCACCGGTGACCTGAACATCCACGTTGACCAACCTGACTCCCCTCTGACATCTGACTTCCTCTCTCTCCTCGGCTGTTTTCACCTCACCCAGCACATCAACTTCCCCACCCACACCAAAGGCCACATTCTTGATTTAGTCTGCTCTTCCTCTCTAGCCATCTCCAACCCTCACCCTCTCTTTTTCCCTCTCTCTGACCACCACTGCATCCTCTTCTCTGCTCCCCTGCCCCCACCCCGCCGCCCCAACAAACGCACCATCTCCTTCCGTAATATCAAATCCATTGACCTACCCACTCTCTCCCAGACTATATCCTCTGCCCCCCCCCCCTGACTCCGCCCCCTCCTCCCCTGACGACTATGCCACCCTCCTCAATTCTGCACTCACTGAGTCCCTTGACTCAGCTGGCCCCCCTGAAAACCTCCACAGTCTCATTCACCTCCTCCTCCCCCTGGTTCACTCCCCAACTCCGCACGATGAAACAGACCGGCCGGCAACTGGAAAGACTTTTCAAGAAAACCCACCTCACTGTCCACACCGAACTTTACAAACAGCGCCTCTCCTCCTACCGTGATGCACTCCTAGCCGCCAAATCTGCCTACTTCTCCACCCTCATCAACAGCACCAACAGGAACCCCCGCACTCTCTTCTCCACTGTTAAAAAGCTCCTCCAACCCCCGGACAATAGTACACTCTCCTCCCCTGAACTCTGCAACTCATTTCTCCACGCCTTCAACAGCAAAATCTCCAAAATCCACTCCTCCCTGACTGCCTCCTCCGCCCCCCCCACTATCATCTTCCCTCCCCCCTCCCTCACTGCCTTCTCCCCTGTTGACTCCTCCCTCATCACCGACATTATCACCGCCTCCAGGTCTTCCACCTGCTCCCTCGACCCCCTCCCCACCCCCCTGACCAAGGCCTGCCTCCCCGCCCTCATCCCCCACCTCACTGTCCTTTTTAATCAGTCACTCTCCCAAGGTCACGTCCCCTCTGTCTACAAACTCGTCGCCGTCACCCCCATCCTCAAAAAGCCCAGCCTCGACCCTGCCAACCTCTCCAACTACCGCCCCATCTCCAACCTGCCATTCCTCTCCAAAACCCTCGAGCGCATCGTTGCCACCCAACTTCACTCCCACCTTCATTCCCACAACTTCTACGAACCCCTACAGTCTGGCTTCCGTCCCTTCCACAGCACCGAAACCGCCCTCTCCAAAGTTATCAATGACCTCCTCACCTCCGCTGACTCCGGTGCCCTCAACATCCTAGTTCTACTAGATCTGAGCGCAGCCTTTGACACTGTGAACCACTCCATCCTCCTCCAAAGGCTGCGCCAACTGGGTGTTGAGGGCACCGCACTGGACTGGCTCACCTCAAACCTCACCGACAGACAACAGTTAATTTCCCTCTACGGTCTCTCCTCCACCCTCTCCTCTGTTTTGCAGGGGGTCCCTCAGGGCTCAGTCCTCGGCCCCCTGCTCTTCATCTGCTATATACTCCCCCTTGGTCACATCATCCGTCAATTCAACCTGGACTTCCACTGCTATGCCAACGACACTCAGCTCTACATCAGCACCAAATCCCTCCAGAACCCACCCCTCACCCACATCGAAAACTGCATATCCGCAATAAAAACCTGGCTAACCCACAACTTCCACCAACTCAACAGCGACAAAACGGAACTCCTCCTCATTGGCACCAAATCCACCCTCAATAAAACCAGACCCATCACCCTCACCATTGACGACTCCACCATCACCCCCTCCCCCCTGGCTCGCAACCTTGGTTTCATCCTGGACCCCACCCTCTCCTTCGATCCCCACGTCAGCTCTGTTGTCAAAACCTCATATTTCCATCTCCGCAATATCGCCAAAGTCAGACACTGCCTATCCCCCCCTGCTGCTCAATCCCTCATCCATGCCTTCATCTCCTCCCGGCTCGACTATTGCAACTCCCTCCTCACCAGCATCACCTCCCGTTCCCTCCATAGACTCCAGATGGTCCAAAACTCAGCCGCCCGCCTGCTCACTCACACCCGGTCCCGCGATCACATCACCCCTGTCCTCCACTCTCTCCACTGGCTCCCCGTCAAGCAACGTATTGACTTCAAACTACTCCTCACCTTCAAAGCCCTCCACAGCCTAGCCTTCCCCTACCTGACTGACCTCCTCATCCCCCATCGCCCCTCCCGTACACTCCAATCCTCTTCTACTGCCACCCTCATCATCCCCCATCCAGACTCAAAACCTTTGGTGACCGTGCTTTCTCCCGCGCTGCACCCCGTCTTTGGAACTCCCTCCCCCAGACCGTCCGAGACTCTCCCTCACTCCCCACTTTCAAAACCCGACTTAAAACCTACCTGTTCTCCCAAGCTTACAACCTCCCCTACCCTTGACCACCTCCTCCTAACCATCACCCTCCACCTCCCCCCCCCTGCCCCTCCCTCCTGTTCTCTTCCTCTCCTCTGCTTCTCCATACAACCTTGCCCTGAACCGCCACTGTTATTTGTACCTGTTGCCTGTATCTGTTGCCTGTTGCCTGTATCTGTTGCCTGTTTCTGTTGCTTGTCTTTTGTTTTTCTGTTAAGCGTCTTTGGGTTCTGAAAAGCGCTATATAAAATAAATGAATTATTATTATTATTATTATTGTTATATTGATTTTCCATTTTATCCTTCATACTTTTGCCACCGACAGCCCTCCACTTTAACAATGTCACTGCCTGCTACAACCAACAGGCTCGTCAACGCTTTTCTGCACTGGCCATATCCTAGGTTTCCACCTAGCCTTGTTTCAGCTTGAGACGCCCAGAGTGCTCCGCCCAAAAACACTAGCCGCCAAGAGCGCTTAAACGCCAGGTCAGTCCTTGAAAGAGGAGCACTCCTAGTGTGTCCTTACCATAGAGAATGAATTGCAGAAGGGCACTGGCTGGGAGAGTTTTACAGTGAACTCTACTCATCTAAGTACGATGCTGCTCAGTCTGATCTAAATTACTTTTTTGATCCTCTTGAAACACCCACACTTGGCGATGCTGCCAGGGAGGACTTAGATTCTGATTTCACACTGGAAGAAATCACTTCTGCCATTAAATCATTGCCATCAGGCAAAGCGGCTGGTCCGGATGGATTTGGCGCAGAATTCTACAAGAAATTCTGTGAAGTTCTTCCCCCACTCCTCCTCAGAATGACATGCTGCTCTAAGAAGGACAATGCCTTGCCTAAGACACTGTATGAAGCTAACATTTCCCTTATTCTAAAAAAGGGTAAGGAGGAAGTAGACCCGGCCAGCTACAGACCCATAGCGCTCATTTTCTGATATTATATGGGATAGGAGTATGTCCGTGATACAACTCTGAATGAAAAGATGGAATGTCCGCACACTGGTTGATGTTCCCAGGTTTATTTCAACCCTTTCAATAAAACAACGTTTCGACCGTATAGGTCTTCATCAGGCAAGAAATGGATGACAAATGAAGCTGGGGTGTATATATAGGCTGTGCCAGTGTCACATGTGATTAGGCTGTAGCCAATTACCAGCTCATTGGCTCTGGAAATAAAGGGAGGAGTATGATAATAATAATCAATTGTGCACAAATAGACGAACAATGGTACAAAGCATAATGATAAACAATAGCAAAATAATGACAAGAAAAAGAAATCAAAATTACAGAAAAGGTTTTAAATCACAGAAAGGGATTTAAATCAAATTCCTCGTTGAGGCCGCTAGGAGCCATTGTGCGTAACGAGAAAATCCACCAACATTCTCGCTGCAACAGTAGCCTATCTAAATCCCCTCCCCTGTGAGGTTTTGACACCTTTTCAATACCCACATATCTAAGCGAGCTCACACTGTGGCCTGCTGCTTTAAAATGTGCAGCTACGGGGTTGCGCTCGTCTCCGGTACGGATATTGCTGCGGTGCTCTGATATTCTTGTGCGTAAAGCGCGACTGGTTTTCCCGACGTAGTTGAGGCCACACGGGCAGTGAATAAGGTATACCACATGTGTGGTGCTGCAGGTAATGGCACCTCGTATGGGGATGCTGCGCCCAGTGTGTGGGTGGTTAAATGTTTTGCACTTGTGTGTAAAACTGCACTGAGCGCAGCTGCCACACCTGTAGTTGCCATCGGGCGCTGCAGGGAAGGAGGGACGGGGGGGGCGCACATCGGATTTAACCAGGCTGTCACGTAGGATGGGGGGGCGTTTGAAAACCAGTTTGGGCGTTTCTGGGAAGGCTTTTTTCAATTTGGGGTCTGACTGAATAATATGCCAGTGTTTTTGAATGACCAATCTGAATTGTGCCCCGAGTGGTGAGTATTTGGTGCAACACAGGGGTGAGTTATTGGGCGGGGCTCTTTTGCTGGTCTGGAGGCATTCAGCCTGTGTGACCCTGTCAAAATGAGCCTTTGCTGCATCCACCCATTCCCTTTTGTATCCTCTGTCCAGGAACCTATTGGAGAGGTCTGTAGCCTGCGCAGCATAGGACAGGTCGCCGCTGCAGATTCTCATGACCCGGTGGAACTGGCTGGTGCGCAGGCTTCTAATGAGAGGCTGTGGATGAAAGCTGTCTCCTCTTAATAAAGTGTTCCTGTCCGTAGGCTTGCGGTAGAGATCCGTCTGGAAAGTGTTACCCTGTTTGGACACTTGCACATCCAGAAAACTGATGGTCTCCATGTTGTGTTCCAGGGTGAAATTCAGATGGTCATTGCATGAATTAAGATATTGGTGGAACTCATGTAACTCGGAAGTTGTACAGTCCAAAACCATAAAAATGTCATCTATATATCTTTTGTACAGGAGGATGTTAGAAAAGAAGGGGTTCACTGTGTTCATCACATAGTTGTTCTCAAAAAGACCCATATAGAGACAAGCATAGTTTGGCGCCATCTTGGTGCCCATAGCGGTGCCCTTTGTTTGCAGATAAAAGTCTTTCTGGAAACGGAAGTAGTTATTGGTCAGGACTATATTGGCTAAGTCCACTACACATTCAGTACTGGGCTTAGAAGTGGGGGGGCGCTGACTTAAAAAATGTTGTAATGCCCCTAGCCCGCCCTCATGAGGAATATTCGTGTAGAGGCTTGTTGCATCAAAAGTGGCCAATATTAAATTATCAGTGACATGATTAAAAGCTTTCAATGTTTTGATGAAGTCTGCTCAGTTAATAGTAGACACCAACTGATCCAATTTAAGGTCACTCACCGTCTTCACTACTGTAACCATAAGTTGCACAGGATCTATCTGTCTGTCTCACCACTATGTATCCTGTGTCGGAGAGCACTCTGTCTTATGCTTTCTGGTCCTACCCTTCACTTCAACCTCCCGTCTGTATGCAGACTCGTAGGCATCACGGATGAGGCCGATGACCTGATGTTGCCAGATGTGGCAGTGTCAGGTAAGATACCTGTTGTGTCGTCTGCAAACTTCAGGAGTTTGAATACATTATCAATCACTTTGTATGGTTGATGACTTGAGGGCACTCTTTCCAAACAGTGGAAATACCATGTTGGAATAAATATCTTCTCTACATACTCCCCACTGCGCGTTGCATACGCAGCTCGGCCGCTATGTGGCCTCACCTGCTCTTCAGCCAGGAAGGATGACATCACTGATGACATCATCACTGATGTAATCACATCATTAGGTAATTAGGGCAATCACGTAATTAAAAAATACGGCTCCGTCATGTCACCCTGGGTGCTCTTTATACGCCCTGAAATGTTCAGCCGGATTGCACGTAAAACGACACGTGGCTGGCCAAATTTCTGCTCACACGCACGCACACGGACACTTCTCATTCTTATCATAGGATAGGATAGTGAAGTAAATAGTTGTTCTGTTTCTCCTGTTGGTTGTCTGTGCAGGTAGAGGGAGGCACACCTGGAGAGCTCTCTCTCCCACGGTCTCCTGAAGATGTCAGATCAAATGAACTCTCTCCTGGAGAGACAGACCCCCTGGTGTGCCCTGGAGAGCCAGGTCCCAGGTCACCAGGACCAGATGAGCAGAAGGTATTGCGAACATCACACACACACACACACACACACACACACACACACACACACACACACACACACACACACACACCTTGTATCCTGAAAATATATTGTGCTTGTAGACTTTGGATTTAGATTGTGTATTTACACTGTTGTAACTAGTTAACAGAGACGAGACTAGGCAGCTAGGCTAACATTACCACTGAGCCATATTACATGGAACGTTACAGGCTGCGCTACCCACACTATACCAGTAAACAACGTAGCGTAAAGCGTCAATGTTAGATTTGTAAAACCAACATTTGCTCCAAAAAGAATTCAATCATAAAGTTAATCAAAATGCCACAGAAACATTAGGCTAGCTTAATCAACACAGCAGTGCTACGGATAATCCCCCCAGTGAGGCTGAGGGTGAGTGAGTGAGGCCTGCCTCCACTTCCGGTCGGGGCTGAGAGCGCTGAGAGCACTCAGCAGTCAGCAGCAGCCCGGAAGTCTGAAATCTCCGACAACCAAAATCAGATTTTCGTACAGACGTCATTTTGATAAACTGATCTCATAGTAGAAATCTTCCTGGTTACTTTTGGCGAGACAAAAAATCTTACAACTTAAAGTGCCATATTTACAGAGCTAGACTGTATATAAATACACAACGCACTGTGCTCATTCTAGAAACAGCAGCTCTACATAAGAAAGTTCAGAGGGGCGGGGAGCTCTCAGAGGTTCTAACTCAACGGAGCTACTGCGCAGACTCTGGTTCACTGATTTTCACAGGATTTTGGCTTCAATACACATACAGGGAGGAGATAGGGACACTCTCTCCATTCATATATCTCAGTGCCATATACCAACTACAGTTACATCGCCAAGCCCCGCCTCTCTGGGCGTGGGGGGGGTCTCGCCGTTCTCCATAAACAATCTCTACTCATCAACGAACTCAACCTCAACCTCCCATCCCTGTCCTCCTTTGAACACCTTGCCATCTCACTTCCCAACTCCATCACTGCTCTTCTTCTTTACCATCCCCCCAAGCCCCACCCCTCTTTTCTGTCTGAACTCTCTGAACTCCTCACCATCGCTTCTTCTCTTTCCTCCTGCCTCCTTCTCACCGGTGACCTGAACATCCACGTTGACCAACCCGACTCCCCTCTGACATCTGACTTCCTCTCTCTCCTCGGCTGTTTTCACCTCACCCAGCACATCAACTTCCCCACCCACACCAAAGGCCACATTCTTGATTTAGTCTGCTCTTCCTCTCTAGCCATCTCCAACCCTCACCCTCTCTTTTTCCCTCTCTGACCACCACTGCATCCTCTTCTCTGCTCCCCTGCCCCCACCCCGCCGCCCCAACAAACGCACCATCTCCTTCCGTAATATCAAATCCATTGACCTACCCACTCTCTCCCAGACTATATCCTCTGCCCCCCCCCCCCCCGACTCCGCCCCCTCCTCCCCTGACGACTATGCCACCCTCCTCAATTCTACACTCACCGACTCCCTTGACTCCCTGGCCCCCCTGGAAACCTCCACAGTCTCATTCACCTCCTCCTCTCCCTGGTTCACCCCCCAACTCCGCACGATAAAACAGACCGGCCAACAACTGGAAAGACTTTTCAAGAAAACCCACCTCACTGTCCACACCAAACTTTACAAGCAGCACCTCTCCTCCTACCGTGATGCACTCCTAGCCTCCAAATCTTCCTACTTCTCCACCCTCATCAACAGCACCAACAGGAACCCCCGCACTCTCTTCTCCACTGTTAAAAAGCTCCTCCAACCCCCGGACAATAGTACACTCTCCTCCCCTGAACTCTGCAACTCATTTCTCCACGCCTTCAACAGCAAAATCTCCAAAATCCACTCCTCCCTGACTGCCTCCATCGCCAACCCCTCCGCCCCCCCCACTATCATCTTCCCTCCCCCCTCCCTCACTGCCTTCTCCCCTGTTGAATCCTCCCTCATCACGACATTATCACCGCCTCCAGGTCTTCCACCTGCTCCCTCGACCCCCTCCCCACCCCCCTGACCAAGGCCTGCCTCCCCGCCCTCATCCCCCACCTCACTGTCCTTTTCAATCAGTCACTCTCCCAAGGTCACGTCCCCGCTGTCTACAAACTCGTCGCCGTCACCCCCATCCTCAAAAAGCCCAGCCTCGACCCTGCCAACCTCTCCAACTACCGCCCCATCTCCAACCTGCCATTCCTCTCCAAAACCCTCGAGCGCATCGTTGCCACCCAACTTCACTCCCACCTTCATTCATACAACTTCTACGAACCCATACAGTCTGGCTTCCGTCCCTTCCACAGCACCGAAACCGCCCTCTCCAAAGTTATCAACGACCTCCTCACCTCCGCTGACTCCGGTGCCCTCAACATCCTAGTTCTACTAGATCTGAGCGCAGCCTTTGACACTGTGAACCACTCCATCCTCCTCCAAAGGCTGTGCCAACTGGGTGTTGAGGGCACCGCACTGGACTGGCTCACCTCAAACCTCACCGACAGACAACAGTTAATTTCCCTCTACGGTCTCTCCTCCACCCTCTCCTCTGTTTTGCAGGGGGTCCCTCAGGGCTCAGTCCTCGGCCCCCTGCTCTTCATCTGCTATATACTCCCCCTTGGTCACATCATCCGTCAATTCAACCTGGACTTCCACTGCTACGCCGACGACACTCAGCTCTACATCAGCACCAAATCCCTCCAGAACCCACCCCTCACCCACATCGAAAACTGCATATCCGCAATAAAAACCTGGCTAACCCACAACTTCCTCCAACTCAACAGCAACAAAACAGAACTCCTCCTCATTAGCACCAAATCCACCCTCAATAAAACCGGACCCATCACCCTCACCATTGACGACTCCACCATCACCCCCTCCCCCCTTGCTCGCAACCTTGGTTTCATCCTGGACCCCACCCTCTCCTTCGATCCCCACGTCAGCTCTGTTGTCAAAACCTCATATTTCCATCTCCGCAATATCGCCAAAGTCAGACACAGCCTATCCCCCCCTGCTGCTCAATCCCTCATCCATGCCTTCATCTCCTCCCGCCTCGACTATTGCAACTCCCTCCTCACCGGCATCACCTCCCGTTCCCTCCATAGACTCCAGATGGTTCAAAACTCAGCCGCCCGCCTGCTCACTCACACCCGGTCCCGCGATCACATCACCCCTGTCCTCCACTCTCTCCACTGGCTCCCCGTCAAGCAACGTATTGACTTCAAACTACTCCTCACCTTCAAAGCCCTCCACAGCCTAGCCTTCCCCTACCTGACTGACCTCCTCATCCCCCATCGCCCCTCCCGTACACTCCGATCCTCTTCTACTGCCACCCTCATCATCCCCCCATCCAGACTCAAAACCTTTGGTGACCGTGCTTTCTCCCACGCTGCACCCCGACTTTGGAACTCCCTCCCCCAGACCGTCCAAGACTCTCCCTCACTCCCCACTTTCAAAACCCGACTTAAAACCTACCTGTTCTCCCAAGCTTACAACCTCCCCTACCCCTGACCACCTCCTCCTAACCATCACCCTCCGCCTCCCCCTCCTTCCCCCTCCCCCCCTGCCCCTCCCTCCTGTTCTCTTTCTCTCCTCTGCTTCTCCATACAACCTTGCCCTGAACCGCCACTGTTATTTGTACCTGTTGCCTGTATCTGTTGCATGTTGCCTGTATCTGTTGCCTGTTTCTGTTGCTTGTCTTTTGTTTTACTGTTAACTCATTCATGGCCAAAGACGTCTTTGACGTGTTATCAGGAATAGCCCTCCCAGCCAATGACGTGTTTGACGTGTTTTTGTTTTTATTAGTGCAGCGCGTAGTTCAAAGACTTCCCCAGCCTGTGACATGGTATCAGGTCCCTGGCATCTAAGACAAGCCGACAACACGTGAACAAACACATACCGCAGCTGTTGTTTTTTAAATGAGCAGGAGGAAAAACAGAAAACAGAGAAACGCGCTTCCTTGTGCAGAGAGGAGAAACGCCATTGAAACGCCCCTCGGCGCGCTGCACGAGCTGGTCGCCTTGCTGTAGGGCAGAGCGAGAAAGTAATCCAGAGATGTGAGGAATGAGGAAATGATCGATCAGTTTGACGGGTAATCCAGAGGGTGGTGAGGACGTGTTGAATAGCCGAGGGGAAAACGGGAACGATCAAACAGCAGGGAGGATAGGACAGGGAGACATGGACGAGGACGGGTGGACCAGAACAAAACAAAATAAACACACGAACAGCTAACAATAACTAAGGCGGGCAGAAGCGGCAGTCACAGCAGCAGACGCCAGCAGTACTCAGACCCGGAAACAACGTAACGAAGATAAAAGGGGGATCGTGTGTGTGTGTGTGTGTGTGTGTGTGTGTGTCTGTCTGTCTGTCTGTCTGTCTGTCTGTCTGTCTGTCTGTCTGTCTGTCTGTGTGTCTGTCTGCACACTCACTCACAGTGAGTAAACTGTATTGTTGAATGTAAAAAAAGCACTTCATGTATATATACAGTATATATATATATATATATTTTTTTTGTCATTTGTGTCATAACGAATAATATTTACATGTCTGATGTCAATACAGTTCAAAATAAAAGAATTGAGAGCGAGTTCTGCCTGAGATTGTGTCGTTTACAAAAATGGCCTTTTCTCCTGTTTCTCTTCTCAGAGAGACCTTTTTGGTGAAAACAGGGTGTATATAAATGGCTATAAGTAGAGTACAGAACATGCTAAAAGCTCACTTTTTTTTTCCTGGTGAACCCAGAGACGTACATCTTCATTTTGAGGTATTGCAAATCACTTTGGTGCTAAGAGATAATTTACTGTGGGTCTTGAAAGATGACCAACAATTATGAAAATCTTTGGCCTGTGCTAAATATTGGCAGTCCTAAACTGGCCATGAATGAGTTAAGCGTCTTTGGGTTCTGAAAAGCGCTATATAAAATAAATGAATTATTATTATTATTGTTATATTGATTTTCCATTTTATCCTTCATACTTTTGCCACCGACAGCCCTCCACTTTAACAATGTCACTGCCTGCTACAACCAACAGGCTCGTCAACGCTTTTCTGCACTGGCCATATCCTAGGTTTCCACCTAGCCTTGTTTCAGCTTGAGACGCCCAGAGTGCTCCGCCCAAAAACACTAGCCGCCAAGAGCGCTTAAACACCAGGTCAGTCCTTGAAAGAGGAGCACTCCTAGTGTGTCCTTACCATAGAGAATGAATTGCAGAAGGGCACTGGCTGGAAGAGTTTTACAGTGAACTCTACTCATCTAAGTACGATGCTGCTCAGTCTGATCTAAATGACTTTTTTGATCCTCTTGAAACACCCAAACTTGGCGATGCTGCCAGGGAGGACTTAGATTCTGATTTCACACTGGAAGAAATCACTTCTGCCATTAAATCATTGCCATCAGGCAAAGCGGCTGGTCCGGGTGGATTTGGCGCAGAATTCTACAAGAAATTCTGTGAAGTTCTTCCCCCACTCCTCCTCAGAATGACATGCTGCTCTAAGAAGGACAATGCCTTGCCTAAGACACTGTATGAAGCTAACATTTCCCTTATTCTAAAAAAGGGTAAGGAGGAAGTAGACCCGGCCAGCTACAGACCAATAGCGGCCATTTTCTGATATTATATGGGATAGGAGTATGTCTGTGATACAACTCTGCTCAGTTAATAGTAGACACCAACTGATCCAATTTAAGGTCACTCACTCTCTTCACTACTGTAACCATAAGTTGCACAGGATCTATCTGTCTGTCTCACCACTATGTATCCTGTGTCGGAGAGCACTCTGTCTTATGCTTTCTGGTCCTACCCTTCACTTCAACCTCCCGTCTGTATGCAGATTCGTAGGCATCTCGGATGAGGCCGATGACCTGATGTTGCCAGATGGGGTGGTATTGAGAACACAACACCGCCCCCGTCTGGCAGTGTCAGGTAAGATGCCCGTTGTGTCGTCTGCAAACTTCAGGAGTTTGAATACATTATCAATCACTTTGTATGGTTGATGACTTGAGGGCACTCTTTCCAAACAGTGGAAATACCATGTTGGAATAAATCTCTTCTCTACTTACTCCCCACTGCGCGTTGCATACGCAGCTCGGCCGCTATGTGGCCTCACCTGCTCTTCAGCCAGGAAGGATGACATCACTGATGACATCATCACTGATGTTATCACATCATTAGGTAATTAGGGCAATCACGTAATTAAAAAATCCGGCTCCTTCAGGTCACCCTGGGTGCTCTTTATACGCCCTGAAATGTTCAGCCCGATCGCACGTAAAACGACACGTGGCTGGCCAAATTTCTACTCACACGCACGCACACGGACACTTCTCATTCTTATTATAGGATAGGATAGTGAAGTAAATAGTTCTGTTTCTCTTGTTGTCTGTGCAGGTAGAGGGAGGCACACCTGGAGAGCTCTCTCTCCCACGGTCTCCTGAAGATGTCAGATCAAATGAACTCTCTCCTGGAGAGACAGACCCCCTGGTGTGCCCTGGAGAGACAGGTCCCAGGTCACCAGGACCAGATGAGCAGAAGGTATTGAGACCATCACACACACACACACACACACACACATGCACGCACGCACGCACACGCACACGCGCACACACACACACACACACACACACACACACACACACACACACACACACACACACACACACACACACACACACACACACCTTGTATCCTGAAAATATATTGTGCTTGTAGACTTTGGATTTAGATTGTGTAGTTACACTGTTGTAACTACTGCAAATTATGTATGTAGAGATTTTTTTTATTAAGTGCAAATAGTGCAACACAGTCTATGACAGCTACAACTTCTGAAGGAATAGTGGTAAAGTTTAGTTTAGTTAGTTTTTTTTAAGAGAGAGAGAGAGAAATAAGTTAGTTCAAGAAGGGCCCAGATGGAGCCTGAAAAGGTGTCTTTAGACTTTTCCGAAAGATCGACAGTGATTCGGCCGTCCTGACCGAAGGTGGAAGCTCGTTCCACCATTGAGGTGCCAGGGACGAGAAGAGTCGCGAACGGCATGAGCAACTTTTGAGCCCCCGTAGCGGAGGAGGGGCGAGGTGTCCTGTGCTGGTGGAGGAGTGGAGGGAATGGTGAGAGATTTGGAGCCTGACCATAGATTGTAAGTACAGTGTACAGTGGTGTACTGCCCTGTAGGCCAGAACCAGTGTTTTGAAATGAATGCGTGCCGAGATGGGAAGCCAGTGAAGGTCCCGGAAGAGGGGAGTGACATGAGAGAATTTGGGTTGGTTGAAAACCAGACGGGCTGCAGCGTTCTGAATGAGCTGAAGCAGATGGATGTCGGTGGCAGGAAGGCCGGCCAGAAGCACATTGCAGTAGTCCAGGCGGGAGATTATAAGTGACTGGACCAGGAGTTGTGTTGCTTCCCTGGTGAGAAACGGGCAGATTTTGCAGATGTTGTACAAGGAGAACCTACAGGAGCGTGCTGTCGCAGCAATGTCGGCCGAGCAAGACTGGTTGTCAATGATCACCCCAAGGTTCTTAGCTGTTTGGGAGGGAAGTACAGTGGTATTGTCAATGGAGATGGAGAGGTCTGCTATAGAGGGCAGTCTTTCCCTGGGAGGAAGAGTAGCTCTGTCTTACCAAGATTGAGCTTAAGGTGGTGGGCAGACATCCAGTCACCAATGTCTTTGAGGCATGCAGAGATGCGTGCCTCGATTTGGGTGTCTGAGGGGGGGGAGGAAAGGTAAAGCTGAGTGTCATCGGCGTAGCAGTGGAAAAGCCATGAGATGAGATGACATGACCGAGAGATCTGATATAGAGAAGGGAAAGCAAGGGGCCCAGGACAGAGCCCTGGGGGACACCGGTGGTAAGAGGGCAGGATCTGGAGAGAGATCCTCTCCATAAGGCTACGTTCACACAGGGCACCCAAGCCTTGCCTACGCCTTGCCTTTACCCACGCTTTTAAATAGGCGTCCTTTTTAGTCAATGAGGCTGTGTACACAGGGCGCCTCAGCGTGAACCTTGCGTGTACCCACGCCTTGCCTGAGCTGCACCGATTTGATCATTTAGGCGTGAGTTCTATTTTCAAGCCGACTAGGTTTGTGAAGGCAGACTTCTTCTGTCAAGCCATGAAGGAAAAACGCGACAGTATCCGTGGGAAATCGTGGGAAATGGCAAAGTCAACTGAATTTCAAAATAAAATGGTGTTACTACAACAATGTTGAGCAGAGAGAGAGAGAGAGAGAGAGTAATTGACGGGTGGCTATAACGTGGGGCTTTCTCCCCGTTGGTAAACAAATCTTCAGGAGAGAGAATAGCGACCGAAGAAGAAAGATGGACAATGAAAATTACTCCACTTAGTACAACAGCATCCAGTTCTCTATGCCAGCAGTCACCCAAGAAGGAGACCTGGTTATACATATCCAGCATCAATAGCACATTAAATATTTCTGATTTATTTTACCTACCCATGATAATTCGGGACCACACGTGACCAAAAAAAACACTCGGGAGAGAGGAGAGGTGCTTGTAACTCGGCGCAGGTTCAGCGTTGAATAGGCGTGCAGTGTGATCGCAAAAGCGTGTGATAGGTTCACACACAGCTCAAGGTATGTAGGCGTGGGCATGGGTTGAGGCAAGGCAAGGTGTAGGTGCCCTGTGTGAACATAGCCTAAGACCCGGTATGAGCGGTTAGAGAGATAGGACGCAAACCAGGAGTGTGCAGATCCTGAGATGCCTAGGTCAGACAGGATGGAGAGAAGGATTTGGTGATTGACTGTGTCAAAAGCAGCGGACAGGTCAAGGAGGACAAGGACAGAGGAGAGGGATGAGGCCTTAGCAGTGTGAAGGGCCTCTGTGACTGCAAGGAGAGCTGTCTCAGTAGAGTGAGAAGCCTTGAAACCGGACTGCAGAGGGTCAAGGAGGTCGTTATGGGATAGATAGAGAGAAAGTTGGTCGGACACTGTTCGTTCGAGGGTTTTGGAAAGGAATGAGAGAAGAGAGACAGGTCTGTAGTTCTGAATAGCAGTAGGGTCAAGGGAGGGTTTCTTAAGCAGAGGCTTGACTCTAGCATTCTTTAGAGTAGCCGGAACAAGACCGGAGGACAAATATTCTCACCTTTAGATTTGTAGCCTGGTTCCCAGTTCCCTAACAACCATCAATAAAAACAGGATAACAAAAATCATCAACATCTCAAGTAAAATCTGCAGAATCAAATGCCAGGACATTACATCACTCTTCAAATCACGTCCAGTACAGAAAGCAAACTGGATTATAGCAGACATTACTCACCCACTCAACAGCCAATATGAACCAGTCCCTTCAGGATGTAGGTTTTTAACCCCACTCCACAGGAGAACAAGGACAAACAAAACATTCCCTACATCTATTGGATGAATTAACAGACTCTGATACCCCCTCCCAACCTCCTACTCCTCTCATCTTTTCTGACTTGTGATGTGATAGTGGTGTTGCCAATGCTTGTTGTCTTGTTGTTGATGTTTTGTTTTAGTTTTTACCACAGACAATGATGTACAGAACAATTTTCCTAACGGACAAATAAAATACTTCATTCATTCAAGGTCAAAGTTCAAGGTCACTGTGACCTCATGAACGTCATTTCCAAGACTGTTAACGCGATACCTCAGGAGCGCGTTGACGGAATTCCTTCCAATTTGGCTCAAACTTCGACTCGGACTCTAGGATGAACTGATAAAATGTTGCTTGGCTGATTCCAAAATGGATATATATATATATATATATATATATACAGTATATATATATATGTCCCACCCTAAACCTACCGTTGCGATACAGTCGACTTCCGAACTTTTGTGGTTGTGGCCTAGTTCACAAAAATCGCCCTAAGTCTGGAACGCATTGTCCATTGCGAATTAACCTTGGTACAGGTGTGCAGCTATTTACTCTGAGCTGATAAAAAAACAATTGTGTCATTTTGACTATAGGGGGCGCTATGGCAACAATAAGTACCCATAGCTCACAAACCATAAGAGCGACGGTTCCCAAATTAGGTACATAGGTAGAGTACTCTTCTAGTCTGGCCTAAAAAATTACACCGATTGACGTCACGGTGGCGCTATAGCTGCCCTCTTTACGTTTCGGTGCATAACTTTGGAACCATAGCTTCTACAATCAACATTCTTTTTATATAGACCACGCCCATTTCTGTCTAACTAGATTTCCCGCCATTTAGAATTTTGTCCAAAAGCATTTTTTCACTTTTTATCCTTCAGATTTTGTCAAATCTTCACCAAACCACATCTGTCCTGCACAAAACCTGTTGGGCTGTCTTTTGAAACACCTCACCGTTGCGATATAATCGACTTGCAAAGTGTTGTGGGTGGGGCCTATTTCACATAAATCGCTATTTAGCCTTCTAATTTTGTCCAAACTTCACCAAACCACAGCACACAGCATGTGTGGACTGTGCTGCTCAAAACTTTTGTGGTTTTTTGAAAGCCGGCACCGCAGCGTAGGCTATTTCATCATGAACTTATGATTTTGGGATACTGCTAACTGGGAGAGATGTAATTAGAACAATAGAAGTTGAAAAGGCACCATGAAGCTATGGGGTGGGGTCCTATTAATGCGACAAATACACGTCTTTTAGAATTTCACAATAAATACACGTGGACGCGCACACACACACACACACACACACACACACACACACACACACACACACACACACACACACATTAATGTATTATAATAAAATGTTTTATTAAATGCAACTACATAATTAAATAATTATTTTCTAGGGATTTCTTACCATACTGATTTTGATCAGTTTATCAGATTTTTACCATTATATCCTTCATACTTTTGCCACCGACAGCCCTCCACTTTAACAATGTCACTGCCTGCTACAACCAACAGGCTCGTCAACGATTTTCTGCGCTGGCCATATATAGGTTTCCACCTGGCCTTGTTTCAGCTTGAGACGGCCAGAGCGCTCCAAAAGCACTAGCTGCCAAGAGCGCTTAAACGCTAGCCTGGTAAACCAGCCCGTCACGTGAACTCACATTTCATTTGGCTCTGCGTGACGGTCTGGCCCGAACTCTTCACCCAGTCTTTAGCAGGGGCAGGAGCATGGGCGGGCGTAGTTGCCTTGACAGACAACTCCTTCAGCCAATCAGGGTCGGATACAGTCAAACCCAAATCCACTCGGGAGAATGGCAAAAACAAAAGCCGAGAAACTCTGCGGTTGCGGCGATACTCCTGTACTTGTTTAATTGTTGTTATTGAGTCTATTTTTGCAATAACTGCACTTTATGGCTGTTTAAACTAGACAAACGCTGACATTACTCCTCAAGACGATCAGGCAAGGAGGCAGCTATTATTGTTTTGTTAGTGCGGTGCTAGTAGCGTTCCTGATTGGCCAACTTGCGTTGTCAATCACAGTGCAGTCACTGATTGGCTCTTCCGCTCTGCAGCTTCTGCTAAACCCCCCACTGGCTTTGGGGCCAGACCGTCACGCAGAACCAAATGAAATGTGAGTTCACGTGACGGGCTGGTTTACCAGGCTACTTAAACGGCAGGTCGGTCCTTGAAAGAGGAGCACTCCTAGTGTGTCCTTACCATAGAGAATGAATTGCAGAAGGGCACTGGCTTCTCAAGTACACATGTCCTATTGACACAGCTGCTTAAGGAGCGAGCCGCTCGGTAGAGAAGCAGAAAGAGTCCTGACTGGTGAGCTCAGAGTTGTTATTTTTTATTTCAACCAAAGTAGAAGGAGCGAGCGAGACACTGGAAGAAACTGCAGGTCTAAGAGAGAGCAGACAGAAGTGTGTTGTGTGACGCGGGAGGCATGGAACAGTGAATTTATAGGGGGAGAGCTCTGTGGCTCTAGCCAGTAGAGACTCAGAACAGAGCGCAGCAATACATGAGGAAATGTGGATGACGAACACAGATAATGACACGTTTCGGATGATATCTGTATTTAAAAAAAAAAAACATGATCCGTAACAAGTTATTCGGCTCATCCCTAACAGTGACGGTAAGTTATTCCACAGTAAGCCTAAGCTAATTATTCAAGTAGCTGGTTTAAGTGTTCATCAGAGTAATGGCCTGTGGGTAGAAACAGTTTTTGCGTCTGGTGGTTTTGGAGTACAGTGCTCTGTAGTGCCTGCCGGAGGGCAGGAGTTCAAACAGATCATGGCCAGGGTGAGATGGGTCAGTGATCATCTTCCCTATGCTCTCCCTGCCTTTGAAGCTGCATATCATGTCTCAAAATCCTCTGAAGACTATGATAAGATAATGAAGCTAAAGTATGAACTGCATGCTAGGTGGTCAAATAAACACTCTCCTCTTAAAGCTGAGACAAAAGCTATTTGAATTGGGAGAGAAGCCCGAGGGGCTCCTGTCACGGCAGCTCAAGAGCGTCCAAGCCTCCAGGTCAATCCCCTCTATTAAATCAAAGATGGGCGCCTTGCTGACTAACCCAAAACAGATAAATGATGGTTTTAGAGAGTTTTACAGTGAACTCTATACTCATCTAAGTACGATGCTGCTCAGTCTGATCTAAATTACTTTTTTGATCCTCTTGAAACACCCAAACTTGGCGATGCTGCCAGGGGGGACTTATATTCACACTGGAAGAAATCACTTCTGCCATTAAATCATACCCCTCAGGCAAAGCGGCTGGGCCAGATGGATTTGGCGCAGAATTCTACAAGAAATTCTGTGACATTCTTCCCCCACTCCTCCTCAGAATGACATCCTGCTCTAAGAAGAACAATGCCTTGCCTAAGACACTGTATGAAGCTAACATTTCCCTTATTCTAAAAAAGGGTAAGGAGGAAGTAGACCCGGCCAGCTACAGACCCATAGCAATTTTCTGATATTATTATGTGGGATAGGAGTCTGTATGTGATACAACTCTGCTCAGTTAATAGTAGACACCAACTAATCCAATTTAAGGTCACTCACCGTCTTCACTACTGTAATCATAAGTTGCACGCAGGATCTATCTGTCTGTCCCACCACTATGTATCTGTGTGTCCAGACCTAAACAGCCTATCTGGGTTGCTATTGTAACGACGTGGGCGGGCGTCAGTAAATACCTACGTTGGTGATGTGGTTTTCCTGCGCAGAAGCATTTGATGACAAGTTGCGAGTGACGTTCAAATCAGATTTGGTGGTTCTGCACGTCCGCACTGAAGACAAATCAGTCAAAAGCACAATTGAAGCAGATTGGAAACTACCTCCATAGGTGGTTTGGGACAAGTGACACAAATCAGACTTGGAGCATCCAGACTCATAAAACCAATCTGGATAAAGTCATAGGTCACTAAAGTTCACAAATCAGATTTGGCCTCCTAGTCTTAACATGGCCTCTGTGTCCTGTGTCGGAGAGCACTCTGTCTTACGTTTTCTGGTGCTGCCCTTCACTGACCGGATTTTGGGCCAGGGTATTTGACTGGTACTCTAAGGCCTACAAAATAACCCTTCAACCAGACGCAGAACTCACCATCTTTGGCTGCTCAGAGTCCTTGGACTTCCCTACGGCTGTGGAACAGTCTCTGACACAAGGAACAATTGTTTCCAAGAAACTCATCCTACAGGAGTGGAAGTCCCCCTCTCCACCCTCCTTTCAGCTGTGGCTGACGGACATGCTCTCTGTCATACGGATGGAGAGACTCAGATTCCTGAGGACCAACTCACTTGTATTTGTAGCTGTTTAGGACCCTTTTCTGGCCTACCTCAGCGAGGGGAGATAAGTAATTCGCCCGGCTGGTCTCCCAGAGATCCCCCCGCCCCCCCTTGCACAGGATCCCACACATTATACATAAATATATATACACACATGTATAGTATATACATATATTTTTCTTTCTGTAAAAAAATAAAATATATCACCACGTTGTAATATCGGAGTGTGTTTGTATGTTTTGTTTTGTTTGTTCCTTGTTTTTGTCTTTTGTTTTCTATCTGAGTTTGTTTGTTTTTGTGTGTTGGTGTTAAGGAAGGGAGAAAGGAGAGCTGTACATTTCAAATTGCATGTTATCATCAATGTTCTTGTAGAAAAATGAAAATAATTGCTTTACTGTTTACCAATGTTCAATTGTACCTTGATTTGCAATAAAAAAATATTCTTAAAAAAAGTGATAATCTTCCCTTTCCTTTTCTTGACTCTGGAGGAGTATACGTCTTGGATGGAGGGCAGGTTGGCACCAATGATTTTCTCTGCGGTCCTGACTGTCCGTTGTAGTCTGCGTCTGTTCTGTTTGGTTGCAGACCCATACCAGAGACAGATGGAGTTGCAGAGGACAGACTGGATGCTCAAGGTTGTTCTGTATGCAGACTCGTAGCCATCTCGGATGAGGCCGATGACCTGATGTTGCCAGATGGGGTGGTATTGAGAACGCAATACTGCCCCCGTCTGGCAGTGTCAGGTAAGATGCCAGTTGTGTCGTCTGCAAACTTCAGGAGTTTGAATACATTATCAATCACTTTGTATGGTTGAGGACTTGAGGGCACTCTTTCCAAACAGTGGAAATACAATGTTGGAATAAATCTCTTCTCTACTTACTCCCCACTGCGCGTTGCATACGCAGCTCGGCCGCTATGTGGCCTCACCTGCTCTTCAGCCAGGAAGGATGACATCACTGATGACATCTTCACTGATTTTTATTTTATTTTATTTAACCTTTATTTAACCAGGTCGGTCCCATTGAGATACAAAGACCTCTTTTTCAAGGGAAGCCTGGCCAAGATAGCAGCATAAAAGAAATAAAGTTACAACATTAAAACAAACAAATACCAATGCACAAACATGCAATAAAACAGGCAAAAGCAGTTACAACGTTCATAAAAAACATGTGCATCTACTTCTATGACCTTCATTCGATTTTTGAAAGTTCCAAGTGGAACAAGTTCCTTCAGTTTGAGGTTGCTCTGAAGTGAGTTCCAACCTGTAGGGGCAGAATACATGAAAGCATGTTTGCCAAGATCCGTACGAATTTTGGGGACATTTAGCTGGTAGTAATCGGTTGAGCGTAAGCGGTAACTACTGTGGGCTCTAGAAATATAGCCACAGAGGTACGATGGAATTAATCCAAGGATGGATTTATAGATAAACATGTACCAATGGGTGAGCCTACGTGCAGCCAGAGAGGGCCACTCAACCCTGGCATATAGGGTGCAGTGGTGAGTGAGGACAAACCTCAGAGCACCATGATACACAGTGTCCAGAGAATGGAGACAATAGACAGGAGCATGCATATACAACAGATCACCATAGTCAAGCACAGGGAGAGATGTGATGTCATCACATCATTAGGTAATTAGGGCAAGGGTTAATTAAAAAATCCGGCTCCATCAGGTCACCCTGTGTGCTTTTTATACCCCCTGAAATGTTCAGCCCGATCGCACATAAACGGCACGTGGCTGGCCAGAATTCTGCTGACACGCAGACACTTCTCATTCTTATTATAGGATAGGATAGTGAAGTAAATAGTTGTTCTGTTTCTCCTATTGGTTGTCTGTGCAGGTAGAGGGAGGCACACCTGGAGAGCTCTCTCTCCCGCGGTCTCCTGAAGATGTCAGATCAAATGAACTCTCTCCTGCAGAGACAGACCCCCTGGTGTGCCCTGGAGAGACAGGTCCCAGGTCACCAGGACCAGATGAGCAGAAGGTATTGCGACCATCACACACACACACACACACACACACACACACACACACACACACACACACACACACACACACACACACACACACACACACACACACACACACACACACACACACACACACACACACACACACACACCTTATATCTTGAAAATATATTGTACTTGTAGACTTTGGATTTAGATTGTGTACACTGTTGTAACTACTGCAACTTATGTATGTAGAGATTTTTGTATTAAGAGCAAATAGTATTGTTATTGTTTAATTGTTCTTGGATTTGACTTTATTTATTTATTGTTTAATTGTTCTTGGATTTGACTATTTACTGTGATTTTACCAGGGAGCAAAGGTGGCAATGGATAAACAGACGCTCTTGGAAGTGTTGGATGATTTAGAAGACGAACAGTTCAAGAGGTTCAAGTGGTTCCTGCAGCAGCCTGGCAGTCTGGGTTTCCCGGCCATCAAAAAGCGCCTGTTGGAGAAAGCAGACAGGGTGGACACAGTGGATGAGATGACCCAGACCTACACCGGAGAGACTCTGGAGGTGACCAAGAAGATTCTATTGAAGATGAAGCGGAAAGATCTAGTGGAGCGTTGGTTAAACAGCAGCTCAGAATCCAAAGGTATTGTGATAAATGATGATGTAATATGCTGCAGAGCAGCAGCATGGCTCTGTGACGGCTTTTTAATGAGCATGGCTACATGGACCAGACAAATTCATTCATTCATTATTTTAATAGGATTTGGTGACAGGAAGCAATGCTTAAAAAAACACACACCTTTAAAGGAGAATTTCATTATTTTTCAGCATGGACTATTTTTTTTTTTACTTTTTATGTTTAACTAACTAAATCGAGCAGAAATATTTGAAACTGATGCAGTATTGAACGAGATCCAGCTGCGCAACGGGCTGGAACAGAGGCAGGCGGGGCATGCATCTAAAGAGCTTATTTTTGCCACACACAGGCTCATATCGTTATTATATGATACCAAGACACAGGCTCATATCGTTATCGTTATTATATGATACAGAGACACAGGCTCATATTGTTATTATATGATACAGAGACACAGGCTCTTATCGTTATTATATGATACAGAAACACAGGGCCCTATCGTTGCAAAAGCGGTAATTTTGCATTTGTTTTGTGCTCGTTTCACGCCAATTGGGGGCGTGCACAAGCGCATTTGTATTCTCCCTTCCGCGCTATTACGTCTATGCCTGTTATAATTGTACTGGACATGCATGGGGTAGGCGTGCCACATGCCAAACCAGGCGTATCCACGCAAAATGCGGGGACACAGATGGCATTCTCCTATCTTCAGCATGTGCGCAATTACTTTGCGCTAAGAGCTTGAAAAGCACCTCTTAAGCGCAAAAATACCCCGCTGCGCTTGAGTGCACCGGGGTTCCTCTGCCTTTCCGACATGCTGCCACTCCGAACGTTAACTTCCATTATTCGGACTGGCGGTCGTTCACCTTAGAAGCCGCAATGCCGACCTTAGGTTTAGGCGTGGGGGTGGGAGAGGTTAGGTTTTGGGTTAGGGTCTGGGGGAGGTTAGGTTTAGGCATGGGGGGAGGTTAGGTTTGGCGTGGGGGCTGGGAGAGGTTAGTGAAAAACGGGGAATATAGACCCCCTTTCTGAGTGCCGATATTTCGGAGTGGCAGAACGTCGGAGTGGCAGCACGTCGGAGTGGCAGCATGTAACCGAGTGCACCATAATCTCCGTGCAATTCCTTTTGGATACGTCATTACGCACGGACGTGCCATGCTAGGTCAAATTCTGTTGCTAAAATTGGATATTAGCAGATAATTCAGTGAAGCAATCAACTATAATTCACTGACAAACTTTTATCACATCGCAAAGAAAAAGTTGCCTTCCCTCTTATTCAAATGATTAAATTAACTATAACTGAAATAACTAAAATAATTCACTCACTGAGCCTTCCCTCAACTGTTTGAGCTCCACTGGGGAGGCCCACCTCCCACTTTGGAATCCTCTGAACTGGAGTGTTATAGTGTTCAGGCTAAAATCAGACTAAAGTAGAGTATGACAGGGCAGACTAGGCTGTAGATTAGCTAGATTCCTTGTGTGCTAGTTAGTTCCGGTTAATGGTAGTCAGATTGTCTGAGCTGCTGCTCATTTGGACTGGCTGCTCTGCTGCTGGTTCCAGTGTGCCGCTGCTACCTCGGCCGCTGCAGTGAGATGGCCAGGCGGATTGAGTAGCTGCTGTTTGCCCTGGGGCTGGGCGATGAATGTCAATTTGTTTCTTGCTTATTCAGTGGCTCTTTTTGCCTGGTAAGTAAAATATATAACCTGATTGCAAAATGTTACTGTCCCTTGTGACTATTCATGACCATATCACCCAGCCACAGTATATTCTATCTGTTCTGTTCTGCTCTCCTCTTCTCCTCTTTCCCTGCTGCTCTCTCAGGGGGAGGGGGAGGGGTTAGAAACAGAAAATCTCTGGAAACCACGCCCACCCCTGGATAAACATACATTACCATTATGCCCTGGGTGACACCACTGATTGTTCACATAGAGGCACACACCTCCACCGGATTTTTTATCCCTCTTCTCCAAATCCCTATCCAGTCTGAGCATGGTAAATCCGTCCAGTTCTGTATGTGTGGTAGGGATCCGGTCCGTCAGCCTGGTCTCCGTGAAGCATAACAGGCTGCTTTGTCGGAAAAGTTGGTCATGTTTCATCAGTCCCGCTAGTTCATCAACTATTATTCAGTGATTGCACGTTGCCCATAATTACTAATGGTAGGACCGGTTTGAAGCGTCGCAGCCTATTTATGACGCCTCCTCTCCGGCCTCCCTTTCTTGGCCTCATTTCGGTAGGTAGATCAAGGGAGAGACGCTCCACTACAGTCGGGTGAAGCTGGAGGAGCTCCTCTGAATTGTAGGTGTATTTTGCTGGGCAAGTAGTCACTTCGCGATGGGCTCGCACGCTTGGCCAGAGAAATCCCCACAACAGCCATAAAACAAGACCGATTGCTATTTCCTTTATCCCCCGACATCTTATGGTAGTTCGTGCAATCCACTTAAAAACACATGCTTGAGACCTGTAAAAACACGATAAAACAATCAAAATGCACCAAACAAACAGACAGGTGATGAACTGGGCTGGCGCCTGTGCAGACTGATACAGAGACACAGGGCCCTATTGTAGCAAAAGCGGTAATTTTGCATTTGCGCTTGTTTTGCGGTCATTTTACACCGCACACAACGCAAATTGGGGGCGTGCCCAAGCGCATTTGTATTCTCCCTGCCGCGCTATTACCACGTTATAGCCTATATTGTCACAGCCCTATGTTCCCCCAGCCCTATGTTCCCACAGCCCTATGTTCCCACAGCCCTATGTTCTCCCAGCCCTGTTTCCTCTGTTTAATAATAAAATAAAGATGTTCACCTGTCTTTCAAGCATTTTCATTAATGATAAAAAAGCATAGAAAAATCATCCTACCCCGCCAGCGATAGCCGTGGCCGGAGGCATTATGTTTTCGGATTGTCCGTATGTACTGTACAGTATTTCTGTCCTGCCCATTCTCGTTACATCTCATGGGAATGCATGAAAAGAAAGTGTGTCTAAATTGCACAAAATCCTACACTGGACTTCTTCGTGTCCCATACAAGCAACCCACCAAGTGTGAAGTCAAGTGAACAATATGAGGATATGAGGACACACAGACATACAGTACAGAGATTCCTGCCTTTACAGTATGATGATTCATTATTACTGTACTATATTACTACTACCTATTATTTGTTTGTTTATTTAGATCCCCATTAGCTACTGTAAGGAAACAGTAGCTATGGGGTCCACATTAATATTTTACAATACTTCAATACTTCAATTCAGAAGCCACATATAGAATATATTAAAAGTAAACTAGCTAAATCTGTTGGTATTCTGTACAAAACTAGGGATCTGCTGAATAAGAAATGTTTGCATATATTGTATTTTTCACTTATAGTGCCATATATGTCATACTGTGTTGAGGTCTGGGGTAATGTATATAAAACAAATATAGATCCTATTATTAAACTACAAAAAAGAGCTATTAGAATAATAAATAAAGTTGGTTACCTCGAATCGACCAATCCACTATTCATAAGGTCCTGCACCTTACAATTCGTAGATCTTGGGCTCTATTCTCCCACAGGCCATCGGCGCTATTACGGGCCTTAACCGCAAAAAAACGTGCCTTGCGCCTGTTTCGGCAAGATAGCAATAGGCTTTAGGCTGCCAAATGCGCTTTAGGCCGAATGGGCGTGGCGGAGTCCCTGAATGCGCCAAAGTGGGCGTGTCGGCGCTAAATACCGGCGTACTGCTATCTTCCAGCCATCTTCCGACCTGGCCTACTTTTAGCGCTTTGCGCTTTTGAAAAGCAGGCCTAAAGCAGGATTCTGTGCACCGGGGACAGGAAAGTGAATGGAGAATACAATATATAGAAAAAAATACTTTAGAATACAATAGAATATAAGATTGCAACCCTTCTCAGGCTTTGGGTGAAGCTGTAATGCAGTTTCATAAATTTAGTTTAGGCTATCATAATAATCCCCATTTATGTGTAATATAGCTCTACGTTTTATTACCCCCCCCCCCCCCCCCGAAATTAGCTAGGCTACTAATATTACTAATATTCCTAATTAATATGTATTATTATTTCATTCAGATAATTGACATTATAGGCATGTATATCGTTTAATGTGAGAGAAAGGGAGAGAGAAAGAAAGAGAGAAAGAGAGAAACTGGATAAACTGTTGTGTAGCGCTTCTTCAAACCCCACTCTTCATTACAGCTATTCATTACAGAATTGTCTTTTGTATTTATTTTTTCTGTGTGCAAAGCATAGTAGTTAGAATTATTTCCAAATGTTTCCCCCGTCTGTGGCAGCGGCGCTGTCCGAGGTGCTGAACAAGCCGCAGCGCATATCGGCCCTCCCGGCGGGAGTAATTCCCCTCCCCAAATAGTGCGCGATGGTACATTTGAACCTGGATGGATAGATGAATAAACGACTTAAGTAAAGAGTTGTTTTGTAGCTATTCAAAATGAATGGTGGACAGATATATCACCTGAGTCGCCAGCACCATCTTCTCCTCTGCTGTGAATTTAGTGGAGCGGTTTTGGTCTGCCATATTGACCACACTGCGCCAGCTGCTGCCAATCTGGCTATTAAAGCCACTCTGATTGATTACTGAAGATTTTATTGAGAATTAACATATTTGTCAGCGCCTGTGGGCAGGGGGTGGGGGGGGGTCATATATAGGCCAAATAAAATACAATTACTCAATAATAAAATCCAGTAAATTAAATAGAATAAAGTTATCAGATCCAGTAAAAGTGATAGGTGTCATTCAGAGGATGTTGCATCGTGCAGTGGGGGAGGAGAGATAAAACGATATCATTCTGGCCAAACTTTCATCTAATCTCATGACATTCAGCCATAGGCAATATTTTTTTCTATCAGATGCATTTAGAACATTATTTTCACTTTGGTCTTGCTATAGTGTAGCGTATTTACATGCTTGCAGTATTTTAACTGCAGTTAGATTGGTTTGAGAAGCATACTAATATGGAATAATAGCCTATATATGGAGATAGACAGACCGGATGAAGGGAGGGGGGGGCGGCGGAGCCCTTGGCTTTGTCTGGTTTTACCGGATTTGTCCAGGAATTGGAGCTTAAAAGGCAAGCGTGTGTCTCTTCCCTGCAATTCTCCAATGAGCGGACAATGCATAATTTTACGCTTAAAAGGCGTGGTTATAATGGTTGAGGCTGAGTTTAGCGCCGATACCAAGATATCAAGTGCGCCTTTCCACGCCCACTGCTTTGCGCTGCGGCTGGCGCTCGGCCTAGAAACTGCGCCGCTGCAACGATAGAGCCCGTAGTGTATATAAAAATGTTAGAAATTGTTTTCCGTGTTAGGAGTAAAAGCCTTCCAGTTTGTATTCAACATTTTTTAAATTTAAGATAAGGAAATTATTATAATTTAAGAGGGTTATGCATTTTTAAAACAGGCAAAGCGAGAATTAACTCATTGAGTGCCAGCCACTTTTGGAAAACGGATGCTCCCAGTGCCAGCCCTTTCAGAGCGTTTTCAGTGATTTCTCGAGGCCCACAGAATATTGTGTGATATTACTATGTAAACACCGAACACGCCCAAAAAACGATGAGACTCTATTGTATCATCAGCAAAAAAAAGTTTATTGATATCATTTTCCGTTCTTTAGTTATCAGCAGTAGAAGATAGGTTGTTTTCACCAAAAACAGACGTTTCAAACTAGAAGCTGAGATAATGAGCCTTTTGTGAAATGAAGCATTTCAAGCACATCACTGACTCTGAAGCTAATATTTTCTGATGTAGTGACACCTCAAAAATAATTTCCTTCAATAAAACAGCTAAAACAAAGGAATTTTGTTTGGCAAAATAATATTTTTTAGCTGCAACCAGCAGCGCTGGCCCCTGCGTGCGCAGACCCTACACCTTCTTGCTGGTCTTGATTTACTGCTGGTGGGCATCAGATATTCTAACTTGTGTTTGGCAATCTGTCCATCGAGCATGCTGTCACAACACCAACACTGTTGTATGCTGCCCTGCGTGCCCCACCCCCCTCAACTGCACACCCCTCCTCCGTGGGAGTGTCTCTGGTGGCTCTCTGCTGCGTTTGCTCTGCACTGAAAAGTGCGCTACACCCAGCTTTTTCACAGCGTTCCGCCGTTTTTGTCGCCGGCTCCCAGCGCTTCCAGCTGAGAATAATGTAACTTTTCAGAAAGACGCTGGTGTCGGCAACTAATCATGTGGAGGGGCTATCGCAGCGGAGACGGAGGGGCTCAATTGTGGCAGCAGATTGGCTGCTGTTCACAGGCACAGCTAATGTTATGCTTCATGCATATCGATGCATACCGATGCGGTTTCCGTTTCCCCATGACTTCTTCTGTTTTTTCCTCACCTTTCTCTAATCTGGAGAGCACTGTCGCCACCTAATGGGTCCGTAAAATAGCTTATACACATTCGACATCCCCCATATTTTTACAGGAGATGCATCAGGCTTTGATCCACGTCCCACCGTCAAAAAACGCAATTGACGACTTTAGTCGTCATTGGCACTCTACGTTACTATTTGAATTGACAACGATAGTCGTCATTGGCACTCAATGAGTTAATGTCAAATCTCGATGTGTTTCAGTTTTGGGAGTTAAACTATGGAATAGCCTTTGTGATGATTTGAAATTGTGTACATCATTGTTGAGGTTTAAAAAAGCCTTAAAAAGTCAAATAATTCAGGATTATAACTTACAGTAAATTCTGTCTTTCTTTTTATTCTTTATTTTGCTGCAGATATTCTGGGTTTTTCTAATGGATTATACAGGATAGGCAAAAAATAAGCCTTGGCTTCAGCCTATTCCTTTTTTCGGTCATTGATTGTATAAATTGTATTTGTGTGAAATGGTCTGATATGTACATGTATGATGATCTTCTCTTGCTGTATATTCACACAAATTGTTAAATTTTGTTTCTGGTTCATTATAACCTATGACTGAAAATAAACCATTCATTCATTCAAGATACATGTGCTGTGGGGATGTAAGCCTGAGGGAACATAGGGCTGTGGGAACATAGGGCCTAATTTTGAGGTAAATCCTTGGGGAAACATAGGGCTTTGGGTATTGTGTTTGGATAGAGGCTAAATAATCACACCGTGTTGCCTAGTTTCATGCTCTTTACTTCACTGCCGTGAACCCACGCTTTGCAACAATCCCATACATCGGGTGCAGTAACTCTTAAAGGCACAGTAACATGTACCTAACTTAACAAGGCCAACCAGACCATAACCATAACGTTTTCAGACATAACATTTTCTCCCCCAACCCCCCTTTTAAAGAAACATAACATTCACTCCACATCCCCTGTGTCACAGACCCGGTGGTAGGGAAGCAGAAATATGAACTGTATATCTCGGTTGGTTTTGTCTTCAGCCCAGTCCAGGGTGAACTTTTGTGTTAAGACTGCCAGTAATGGTGGGTAGAGCAGAATACAGTCCATGGAGTTGGGAATAACTTATTATTATTGTGTAAAATTACTCAACTCTCATTGATTCCATCTGTTGTTTGTTCTTTCAGAAACGTGTGATGCTGTGTGTCAACGTCAACACAAATCTAAACTCATAGATGAGTTGCAATATCTGTCTGAGGGGATTGCTAAAGCAGGAGGAAATCCCACAATTCTGAAGCAGATCTTCACAATGCTTTACCTCACATTGGGAGGGAGTGGAGGGGTCAATTGTGAACATGAGATCAGACAGATTGAAGAAGCATCCTGGAAACCAGCGAGATCAGAAGCAACAATAAGATGTGAAGACATCTTTAAACCCTTACCTGGAAGAGTTAAACCAACCAGAACATTGATGACAATGGGAGTGGCTGGCATTGGGAAAACAGTCTTAACACAAAAGTTCACCCTGGACTGGGCTGAAGACAACGCCAACCGAGATATACAGTTCATATTTCTGTTCACTTTCCGAGAGCTGAATCTGCTGAAAGGGAAAAAGTTCAACTTGGTGGAACTTCTTCATCTGTTCTTTCCTGCAATCAAAGAAGCAGGAATCTGCAGTTTTGACGAGTTCCAGGTTGTGTTCATCTTTGACGGTGTGGATGAGTGTCGACCTCCTCTAGACTTCCAGAACGAGATCCTGACTGATGTCACAAAGTCGACCTCAGTGGATGTACTGCTGACAAACCTCATCAGGGGGAAACTGCTTCCCCTTGCTCGCCTCTGGATGACCACACGACCTGGAGCAGCCAATCAGATCCCTCCTGAGTGCATTGACGTGGTGACAGAGGTGAGAGGCTTCACTGAGCCACAGAAGGAAGAGTACTTCAAGAAGAGATTCAGTGATAGGAAGAAATTCACAGAGGAGCAGGCCAGCAGAATCATCTCCCACATCAAGGCTTCACGTACCCTCCAGATCATGTGCTACATCCCCATCTTCTGCTGGATCACTGCTATGGTTCTGGAGTCTGTGTGGAAAACCAGTGAGACAGGAAAGATGCCCAAGACCCTGACTGAGATGTACATCCACTTCCTGGTGCTTCAGTCCAAACGGGGGGACGTCAAGTATCATGGGAGAACTGAGAAAGAGACTAGGGAGATTATTCTCTCTCTGGCAAAATTGGCTTTTGAGCAGCTGGAAAAAGGCAAGCTGATCTTCTATGAAACCGACCTGACAGAGTGTGGCATTGATATCACAGCAGCCTCAGTGTACTCAGGAGTGTTCACACAGATCTTTAAAGAGGAGAAGTGTGGGCTGTACATGCAGGACATGGTGTACTCTTTTGTCCATCTGAGCATTCAGGAGTTTCTGGCTGCTGTCTACATGTTCCATTGTCACATAAACATGGATGAGAAGGTACTGGAGACATTCCTGGGAAAAGGTTTGGTTAGATCTGAAGACAGTGGACACTCCCTTGATGTCTTCCTGCAGACAGCCATGGACAAATCCCTGGAGAGTAAAAATGGCCACCTGGACCTCTTTGTCCGCTTCCTTCATGGCCTCTCACTAGAGTCCAGCCAGGAACTCTTACGAGGCCTGCTGGGTCAGACAGAGAGCAGACCAGACGACATCCAGAGAGCCATCAGCAACCTGAAGGAGATGGCCATCTCCAATACCTCTCCTGACAGAAGCATCAACATCTTCCACTGTTTGGTGGAGATGAATGACAAGTCAGTACATCAGCAGATCCTACAGTTCCTGAAGTCAGAGAACAGATCAGTGGATGAACCCTCTGAGATCCAGTGTTCAGCTTTGGTCTACATGCTAGAGATGTCACACTCTTAAAAATGATGGGTTAAAAACAACCCAATCTGGGTATTTTTTTACCCAACTGAAGGATCAATATTGGACCAACCCAGCGCTAGTTAATGTGACCCTTCAAAATGGGTTGCTCATTTAACCCAGCAAAATGGGTTAAAAACTCTACACAATGCTGGATCAAATTAATTACAATGCTGGGTTAATTCTACCGGATGAATCGCTTAAATATTTTACCCAACTGCTGGATCAAATGAACTACAATGCAGGGTTAATTTTACCACATTAATTGGTTAAATACTCTACCCAAATGCTGGATCAAATTAACTACAATGTCAGATTAATTCTACCACAGACATTGGTTAAATGTTCTACCCAAATGCTGGATCAAATTAACTACAATGTCAGATTAATTCTACCACAGACATTGGTTAAATGTTCTACCCAAATGCTGGATTAAATATACTACAATGCTGGATTAAATTTACAACATAAATTGGTTGAATATTCTATCCAAATGCTGGTTTATCTTAACTGCAATGCTGGGTAAAATAAAAATACATTATGCAATAAACACTTTTAAACAATGTTGGAATCTGAGAAAAATATTTATTTTAGAAACATAACTCATTTCACATTAACATTAACAGTTTCATTAACACTTAATACTTTGCCCATAGCCACTGGCAAGCAGGCGACAGAAAATAAAAAATAAAATAAAACAAGAAAGGGTTCTTTTAAAATACAAACAGTCCCTCAGCCACATTCATTATTCAGGGCTTGACATTACTTGCCCCATCGGACAAGTTAAGTCTCAAACAAACTTTACTTTGGTGGGCCGCCCAGGTATATTTACGGCCACCCAAGTATATTATGTGGGGACCCATATTATCCATTTTTATTCTGCTTTGTGAAAGATGATGACAAATGTATCAGTAGAACTGAGTGAATTGTCCATTTGATAAGTTAATTTACATTTTTAATGACAAGACCAATGCCTAAAAAAGTTAATGTCAAGCCCTGATATATAAAAGATGGCTGCCACACAAAAACCACACAAACAAGCCAACAACCACTGGCTTTGACATCAATAATGAAGACACCTTACTCTGTCATTGGGAGCACACACTGAACAATAAAACGTTTTCCCCCTTTCTAATAATGAATCCTATCCGTTTCAACTCTCAACAACATCCAGATCTCTACAAAACAGTTGCGACAGTAACAGCTAGCTAGTAGCTACATGACAAGGAGAGACTCCCCTGGTCTCTGATGAACACAAACTAAATAGAACATATTTGTGCAGAGTTTAAAGTGCCACTGTGTAAATTGTAAATTGTAAAAAAGTGCAATTAAAGGTTTAGAGATCAATATGAGAATTTATTCATGCTTCATATGTGCCAAAAAAAAAGTCAATCAGCCTGTAAATATTTTTCCAAATTATGCTGGAAGAATCCACCATTTTAGCCCTTTGCCTCAACACCTAACTTGCAGTAGACTCCCTGTTTGAGCATATGGTGTAAATATGAACTACATTTTGCATCATGAAAAATACTAAAACACGAACAATGCCCATGTAAAAGTCAAGAACAGTTTGCTTTAACCAGAGATACATAGAACTACTCTGAGCCAATGGGCAGCAGAAGAAAAAGGACTACTAGCCTCTACTTGCAAGCAAGTATTGAGGAACGGAGAAATTTGACCTGTGTAGACTCCCTTCCTCCCATTTCATAGACCACTGTCTGGAGGAATTCCCATGTGTGCGCACACTGCTTTGGGTACTCGATGTCAAAGATATAAAATACCTTGAAGCACACATCAACCGCCTGAAGCAGTGTGCTTTGCTCCAAAGCCTGTCCCTCGAGAATGACGAACGCCTGAGAGGAGCGGTGGTTGTCATTTCCCAGTGACAGGACGTAGGGGTACGGTCTCGACGACTTAGCCTGATGGAGGTACTCCACCATGTTTGTTCCAGCCTAAGAAATAAAGAAAGAAAGCAAGACAGAAAGACAAATCAAACAAAGTAAAAGATTATGTTGCAAAGCAAAGAGTAAGCAGGATAGAATACCAAGTTGGGGTGTAATAACAATATCGATACTGAATAAACAAGCACACATTCGCAATAGCTGTGACCACATATGCAATTTTCCAAAACTAGGCATCTCTATTAGAGATGCTGCGATCGAGATTTTTCAATTCCGATCCGATTTCGATATTTTAGCTCAAAACCGATCCGATTCCGATCAAATTTCGATACCCGATTCGATACCGATTTCGATCCGATACCGATACAGCACATATTTAAGTCTCTCTATGCTGTCTGATAGCTAGCAGGCAACAAACATTTTTAGGGTTAGGTATGTATGTGTGTGCTTTGGTAATATAGTATGTAAACGATTTAGTTCATCTAATTCATTTCCATGACTTTTCCATAAGTTCTTAACCTGTATTTTATGCACACCTGGGGTAAAAAAGAAGAAGAAAGAAAGGGCAAATGTTGTGAGCAAAGATGGATGATTTAAAATTCCATAGCTCTGACCTAAGCAAATCTGACATCACTATTGTGATATATTTTTTTTTAGTAAAGTGTATCACAGCGGTCTGAATTTTGCATGGTGCCAGTTCTATAGTGAGGCATGGAAAGCCTCACTATACGCCATCATATCTGTGTCGTTTCACTTTTGACTGAAAAATGATGCCTGTAGTCTAGATTAAAGAAAATACATGTATGTGATGTTGACAATTATGAGGCTATGTGCGCATTCGTTTTCCTTATAGATCGAGTGCTCCGCAGCTAGCTACGTTAGCTTGCATGTAACGTTAACGTTAGTTGATTTTGGAGACACAAACCCTGGACGTTTCATTTTGAGTAGGCTAATGCATGAGGTTCTCTATGGTTTACGCCAGCTCTGGGAGTATGAAATGCTTTAAATGCGGGGGTTTTGGTCACAACAAGCTTGTGGAGCGCTGCCCTGCAACTAGATAACCAGCTAGCTAACGTTAGCCCCGTTAGCCATCATCACAACAGCTAACATTAACGCCAAAACAAATCCGCTGCCTCATCCCCACGTTTGGTTTAGCGTAACGCCAGCTCAGACTTTCCCCTAATCTCAGAAACCTTGCGGGACATGTATTGCAAATTGCAATAGTGGTTGTTTTGTTATAATTTGAAACTGTCAGACAGCCACACTGGGGGCGGCCATGTTTGCCAGTCTATGGTGCGGACGCGTGATTTCGAATCGCACATAGGTTAAGGACGGGTGTGTCTGACGTTTTGGCCCTGGCCATCCTAGGCTCAACGCGGCCTCTGTGTGCTGCTGCTGCTGCTGCTGCTGCATGCTGGATAGAAATCCTGGAGCGGAGTCATGGAATGGAGTGCTTATATCGGAGCCTTGGATCGGTCATTTTCGCTGGAATCCGATCCGATCCGATCCATGTTTTTTGGCTGATATCGCGCCGATATCCGATCACATGATCGGATCGCAGCATCTCTAATCTCTATCAGTGTGTGTGGCACAATGCCTCCGACATCACTGATGTCACAATTTATGACATCACTGATGACATCAGTGGTTTGACATCACTAATGATGTCATCAGTGGGACTGATGTCATTGGTGGTTTATGACATCACTGATGATGTCATTAGTGGGACAGACAGAAGAGCCCCAGCTCCCATTTATATACTGATGATGATAGATAGATGCAGGATGGCAGGTGCAGGCCACCCTGCATTTTGAAACCCCCATCCCCCACCCCCCTTTTAGCCAATTGGCATGAACACAACACACCTTCACACACTTTACCTCCATGACACATTTCAGCCCTGTGCCCCTGCCATCCTATCCTGCTTTTCGAAAATTGCCCACCCCCCATGTGCCCTTCACACACACTTGACCTCCATGCCAAATTCCAGCCTCTAGGGTGAAAACTGTACCCGCTAAAGGGTGGTGAACTTTTTGTGGACCGAGCAACTGACTGACTTCTAGAGCTGCTGGTCACAGCTAAAAAGGAAGCAGCCAAGTAAAATCCTGTTAAAGAATTGTCTGTTAAAATCAGGCAACATTTTGCTTTCCCTATTTCATAAGGCTAAAATGTGCATGCTGCTGACAAAAACAACAATACTGTGCCATTCAGCACTATAAACAGACTTAAATGGCCAACATATTTGGAACACCAGTATAAAAGAGCAGTCACATGTTTAAAAAACATACAGCCCCTGTTCTGAATCTGATTACACTGTTTTGTGACTGTCAATTCATGCACAGCTTTTACATTATAGCTCGAAGGAGCAAGGTGTAATACACACAGTGCAATGTGACCAGATCTGCCTCACCACATCTGGAAGTGTCTGGCTCGACATGATCGCACAATTTGAACAGCCAACTCATATTTGTGAGGAAGCATCGCCATCTCCCCACAATTTGGAAAATGTCAATAGATCAATTATTTTTTACATCGGGTGTCATTGGTCCTACTTAAAGGGATAGTTTGGATTTCTTAACATGTTGTTGTATGAGGTACAAGTTTGTAGAAATGGAGAGCTATCTGCTGAGTGAACAGGGTCATGGCAAAAACCTTTTTTTTTATTATTAATAATAATAATGATAATAACAAAACAAAAAAATGCTTCCATACTGCTCACCTCCAAGTCTCTGCAAGCCCTGAGATGCCAAGTTGACTTGAAAATACATCATTTTACACCTTGTTTTGAGCTCTGTAACCCAGGTGCTCAAGTGATAAGGAGAGCAGCTACTATAGCCCTCTACAATGCCAATTTCAGCTAAAACTGCGTGTAAATGATGTCTTTTCAAGTCAACTTGGCATCTCAGGGCTTTGGAGACTTGGATTACGCTAACTGAGCAGTATGGAAGCATTTTGTTTGTTTTGTTTTGTTTGACCTCTTTGCTCATGACCCTGTTCACACTCAGCAGACAGCTCTTACTTGCCTGACGTGGCCTGTCTTCCAACTGGGACCGCACAGGCTGCATTAGTACACTGACTGTATGCAAGTACCTCATACAACCCAACATCAAAAAATCAGAACTATCCATTTAAAAAGGCAAGATGACTAAGATCTGAGATAAAACAAACATGTAAATGCAAAGAAAATTATTAAATATCACCTGATTGACTTTTGGACTATTCATCTCACCAGGTGTGAATTTCACAATGCCCGTTTTTATTATGGTTAATATTATGGATCAAATTTTGTGATTACCAGTTCATGTTCAGAAATACATCTATTTACTGAATTATTCTGGAGCCCGGGAATGACATGCACATTCTTAAAATGAATAACATTTCCCTTTAAATATGCAGAAGGACTTACAGGCTTATGGTCAATGAAGGCCAACTTGGAGTCCTCAATGGTGTGCCGGTACACTTTTCGGCCAACTCTGTAAACAGTTGGTGGAAGCATTGTGGGTAGCTGTCTCAGGGCAAGTTCCCCCTTGGCATCTGTAGGAAAACAATTGTATATGTTGGCATATCTGTGATTTGGTCATTTAGTAGCCAAATATAATAAAACCTATGCTAATATTGACATTTGCAAACTCTGCTGGACAACAACAATTACCCAGTGTTAATCCGTCTAAAGGAAATGTGAGTTTCCCTTCCCGTCTCGCCAGGTGCAGGATCTTCTGTGCATATACAGGCAGCCATGTTTCAAAAAGTTTTGGTGCAGCCTCTCCATGCAAAGCCAGAAAGTCCTGTGCAATCTAAAGAATGGAAAACAAGTTTTAAAACACAAATTCCATATGGCAGTTGCCATACTAACAAAAGATGTTATAAATAATGCATGCTCATTATATGTAAAATTATATTCCAATAAACATACCATGCCCGGAGTGGTTAGATGTGGGAACTGTTCGAGGATCTCGTGTATATTAGAGTTGTTTCCCCTTATCCACTTGGCCCTGTACACGACTGTATCCTGCATGTACGTCTCCACCTGGGTGCGGGGCTGAGAATTGAGTCTCAGCCATTCTTTTAGCTGTTCGGCTCGCTCTTCGGATATGGTAGATTCTATAAAAAGTACACATAAGAATATTGGCAATAACTACATTATATTGATATTTTGCTTCACCAACTTATTTTTCAGTTCAACCATTACCTGGTATGTATGCCCTTTCACGAGCGTCTCCTTGGCGCTGCGGTGGTCTCTGTGGCGTGCTCTGCGGCGTGCTCTGTGACCTGCTCACGGATCTCAGCCTCTTTCTAGTGTTCCGAAGCCTCTCTTCAAGGAATCCAGTGGCTGGACGGTGGTTCCGGCCTTGGGTGTACCATATTTCCTGGCAAGAAATGAAAATCTTTGGTGAATAGAGATGAGGCACATTCTGATTTCGACAGCGTGGCCACAGGGTGTGGCTAAGCCATCTAGAACAGGGTTTGTCTGTACGTCTATCTGTCTGTCCCCAGAAAAGTAGACCAATTACAGCTCCCACTGCTTGGTGCATGACAACAGCATCAAACAGCATGGAAGTCAAAGGAGGCACTCACAATTTTCAGTCCACCAGAAATGTTAATATCTGCACAAATATGAAAGAATGACAAAAAGTCAACTCGGACACTCATGGACGCCGCGGCTCATTTCCCGGCTGGCGGTCGGCTCTCACTCCCCAGCTGGGATGCGGTTGTCGAGAAGGTTTGCTACTCTGGGGCTGGGACTTGTGTGTCTGTAACTGACAGTTTCACATTTGTCCAGTAAAATAAATTCTTTATGACAATTTACACACGTTAATCCCACGTGCCCGACGTACAGCCAATCACAATGCGTGCGCGATCTGATCTGGTAGGCGAGCAGATCTTACACCCACACCGGATGCGACCTGTAGTAGAATCGTTGATTTTAAGAAGTGACCAATGAAATGCATCGTGATTCACTGAAATATACGTGGGGAAGGCGAAATATATTGTGGGTTTCATAGGATTTTCTTTTAGCCTGGACAGTGTAGTTTTCAAAGTTGAACTTCAGACATGGCTGACGAGGCTAGTGAAGCAAGTGCCATTCGTCCCGAGCACGACAGCTATTTAGACTGAGGATGAAAATAATGACTTCAATTCAGATTTATTTATCTCGTGTTTCAATCTGCTAAGCCTCAAGGTTTTAGTGAATGTTGGCAGTTCTGCCACGTTTCAGACAGTAAAATAGCTGACGAGCTGAATGGAGTATGAGTTACTTGAGGACGAAGACATCAATGGAAAAGACTATTCAGACCCAGATGATGTGACTGTTGGCATGCTAGCAAAGGCTCTGAGTGACAGTTCAAGATGACTGCAAAACGGGGATCGCTAAACATTACTGGGGCTGCAGTAATTGTCAACGTTCACTAAAACCTACATTTCTCAGCCTCTATAGTAGCTAGAAACATGAAATAAAAAGCATTTGAGAGCTCTGGCAAATATAATCATTTCTAATGAAAAGGCCCATGTCAGAATCTCATTTCAGGTATTCAAAGATTTTTGTTTTACATGAGTGATTGTAATGTGTAGATGAAACACCAGGTTATGTTGAAAATCAAGCACTTTTCAAGGAGGATATTCAAATTCAAGCATATTCCTAACCTTGAAAACATGACTGTTAAAATCAAGCATTTTCCAAACTTTCAAGACTTTGTACGAACGCTGAAACAAAGGTTTTAGGGAACGCCGACCGTTCCGTCAAATTGTTCACAAACCTCAGGGATAGAGGGGGTGGTTTCAAACATGCATTAGGTTTAGAATGCCGTTCCAGAGCGCGCGCTTGGGTATCAATAGGTTAAAGGAGGACTTACCCCCTAGATATGTATTAGAACAGTGATTTGAAAATACCTATTGAAAAAACCAAGAAATGACATATACTCTTGTCTATACTAGACTCTTTGGCTGTGTTAAGTCAAGATTTTTTTTCGGAAATCGACGCCATTACAGTTTGCCTACTGCCTAAAAAATAATTTATTTGAGAGGGGCGATATCTTTATAAATATCATCAACTAGCCAACGCTGGTGGCCTGTATGGAAACAGAAAATCCTGAAATGGTTGATAGTTATATCAATTTGGCCATTCAGTGGCGAACTAGAAATTTAATTATTTTTGTCCCATTTTGTCCCATGTGTGTGTGCGTGGCTTGCATGTGGCTTGTCTAAACTTACGTTAAGAGCCTCGCTGCTCGCAGCACACAGCACACAGTGAGGACAAACCTCTCGCTCTGGGGTAACACAATGCGAGATTTCTCCACGTAGACAGAAATAGCTGGTGTGCGATTTAGAGAATACAGTCTGAGATTGGGTACAGGATTGAGGGAATCCCGCATCTGTTTGCGAAGGTGCGACTGGACAGGACGCTTTTCACAGACGGGCACAGTAGTCGGAGCGAGGCGAGTGTCTCTCAGAGGGCACAGCTGCAGTGCAGATCTCTCCTCCTCCGCGCATTCAGTCTGTCCAAAATCATTACCGATATAATCTCAGTAGGAGGGATGCAGGGAAATGATAGTAGCCGATGTGTTTAGAGAAGCTTTGTCACGTTGTCACGTCGTAGTATAGCGTTATATTTTACATGTGCGCTAAACTGCGACCATATTTGTTTGCGGAAATATCAGACTGCTCTCTCTCTGCTCTCAGAGCACAGAGAGCTCTGCTCTGCTGCGCGCGCCCGCGGAGCTTGGAGCTAGTGCATGAGGTTTACAGTACGACTCTCTCCCGCATGCCTGGGCTGGAGACAGCTGCTTCCAACTCGGACTGATAATATATACATCATCATTCGAGCTTATTCAGGTAAGATATCAATAAAGTAATGACACATTCAGCGGGAAACTAACTATAATTAAGACATGTGCCAACTTTGACGACGTTTGGTTCAGTATTTTAAGAGCAAACAGATTTTTTTTTTACTTCAGTTAGAGCCCTCTGGAGCCTGATACTAAGTAAGGTTTTTCCATCTTGCCTAGTTGTATAGGCTTTGGAGATGCACCAGATGCACGCGCTAAACCCACCGTGACGTCAGGTTGTACCAAATATCCCATTCATTTGAGGGCACAAAAAAAAGCAGTTTTCCACCTTTAGAGGGCGCTTATGCCAGATATGCTGCTGAAAAATGATACAAATGGTAAAATGGCAACAGTTTGGTGTCAAATGTGGAAATTCTGACCAGAATTCTTCACACATCACCCCCAAAGTCATATATATTGGTTAAAAGCTGAAAAAAAGTGTTTTGGAGGTAAGTTCTCCTTTAAGCTCCTCGACACCATGGAACAACAAGCCTCTTTTTGTCTTTTCCATTTTCTACTTTACACAAAATATCTGATAAGCCCCAGCACTTTAAAATGACTATAAAGGTCACTAATAATTGCATTTATCAAACACATTCACGTGTTCTTCAAAAAACAAATGTTTTTCTATTTAACATCATTATGAGGTTTATCAAAAACTACTCACGCCACTGCCTGATGAGTCTTTCAAGCAGGGAAATCCTTGAATCAAAGCTGAAGCCATGGCCTTTTTGGTCTCAGAGGTAGGACTGTAAACATAGAAAAACACAATGACATACATCTAGGGCTGTCCCTGACTCGGCGGTTAGTCGAAGTCATCGACTACGTAAATACGGCGATTTGCATAACGTGCGTAGGTATTAAGTGAAGAAAAGATCATTAATACACTAGATAGCTCAGTTCCAATATCAGATTTCAAAATAAAAGTTTTTAATGGCTTCTGTGTGCATTGTTGTTGCTAGCGGAAGCCAGCCGGCTAACGTTAGGTAGAGAAGATGGCTGCGCTCGAACAGCGGCCCACGCTGGCACGATGCTCCTAAAAGCAATATGCTTATTGTTTTAAATGATTTGGCATCTTCTATTATTGTCAACACCAGTATTGTTGTATTGTAATAATATGCCATAAAGGTTTATTGAGATCCTAAAAAACAAACAAAAAAACTACTTTTTTTTCTGTAGAATGGTAGCGGAAACACTGCATCAATGATGATTTCATCGGTCTGAGGCTCACGAGAGAGACTGAGGCAACAACCATTTTTAACAAATTTTTCCTCCTAATTTGGATTATTTATCTATTATACATAATATGTACAACAGTGATGTTCCCTTAGATTGGGTTGTTGTATACAGAATAGACACATAATTTGGATCATTAAATTGAATGTGGCAAATGTATGTTTCTCCATATTTTGTGTAAAGCCATACATGGAATGCATGATAGGTAGAACAGAGTTTATGGTTCATTTGGACCAAAAATAAAAAATAAATAAAATTTAGCATTTTTATTTTTGACCAGAGTGAAATGTTATATGGTCTCTGATTCTAAATATAGCTGAATCACTTGGTTTGACCAAGTAAAACAATCCTTACAAGCATTTTACGAACTGTCGATGGGAAAATGAATGGCAGATGAAATCCCTTGGTTCGTATGCCTGGAGAGGGAGTGACTTTGGCTCCACTCCGTTCACTTATGAAACAGAGAACGTGAAGTGCAGTGGGCTGCACTCTTTACAGTGAGTGTGATATGGCATACTTTCAGCGCAATGCACAGAGTTGGAGGCAGTCAAGCAGAAGACAGATTTGTTTTTATGCCATTTGATGTGCAATCTGGGAAGCCAGAAAAATAGACTGGGTTCCCAGATTGTTTGATGTGTAATGAGTGAACAGTGCCTGGCTGATATTAGCTGTCTTTAACCTGGTCACACACGCAGCCCTGCTCCCCAGTGCTTCACAGACTGCTGTTTTGTCAGTCTGACGACCGCTGCCAATGCAGCGAGGTGTTTTTGAAGCAGATGCGACGAGAAGCTGTGATGTGTATTTCCTGGCTGCCGGACAGCGGACTTTATGAGCCTCCCACACAATGAATCACGATGCATTTGGTAATCGATCACGTGTCTTGAAAACGACATCTGACCCGTCCTACTCTGCCTCTGATTGGCCCTTATAGCGCTCAATCATCACTCGGGTAGTTTGAGAGAGAGAGAGACCGACCAATGTGGAGTTTGGAGGGGGAACTACGTCAACATCTGTTGTGGCGGTGCGCCATAAATGTATTATGAATGGGAAACACTGATGTGATGTCATCAGTGATGATGTCATAAGTACGGCAACCATTTTAGGGCATCCTCGCCCGTCAGAGTATTCATAGCTTTCAAGGGGCGTTACGTGCTGCTGGGAACGCCCACCTGGCGGTCAAAAAACAAACTTGTTCATTCGCTGCCAGCCGCGTCGACTAGTTTCTCATGCTGTTTGTTCAGCCGTTTGTACACACGTCTTTGCGGCCAACATTTCCTCAAAGGTAAGCTCAAGTAACGTTACAATAATGATTAAAATACCCCGTTAACGTTACTTGAGCTTACCTTTGATGAAATGTTGGCCGCAAAGACGTGTGTACAAACGGCTGAACAAACACAGCGTGAGAAACTAGTCGACTTGGCTGGCAGTGGAATGAACAAGTTTTTTTTTGACCGCCAGGTGGGCGTTCCCGGCAGCACGTAACGCCCCTTGAAAGCTATGAATAGGCTATCGTTCCTCAGTCTAAGCGTTGACAACTGACAACGCTTAGACTGAGGAACGATAGCCTATACTCTGATGGACGAGGATGCCCTAAAATGGTTGCCGTACATAAGGGCGCACACACACACACAAGGAGGCATTGTGACAAGACTGATTAGTGATGTCACACACACACACAAGGAGGCATTGTGACAAGACTGATCAGTGATGTCATAGGGGGGCACACACACTGATGATTAGGGCTGCAACAACTAATTATTGATAAAATTATTTTTCATGGGCTAATTGTTTAGACAGCTCTTGTCCATTAAAGCAGCACTTTTGTGCACTAATAGTCAATTTGGGACATTTGTTTTTTTTATAAAATCAGCGCATTTATTTTGATCCGATTAAATCGATTAACCGAAGAAATAATAGACAGATTATCAAAATAATCGTTAGTTGCAGCCTTACTGATGATGTAATCAGTGATATAATGAGGCACACAAACACATACACATGGAGGCATTGTGACATCACTGATGCAATAACATTTAGTGAGAGCAACACACACACAGGTGTGCCAATAGGGCAGGCGAGGCCGAGCTTGGGCTAAAGAAATAACAATTTTCCATAAGAATATTTATAAAAAATAAAATAGAAACCTTACCTTTAAAACTATCTATCAGGTGTTGGAGTTGCCCCTCCGCCAATGTGCCCCTGACAAAAACGTCCATTGGCCCAACCTGAAACAAACAAAGGGAGCTACAGTACACCAATAAAATAGCTATTTGAATGCCTGTTATGATGCTGATACGAGGGATTTTTAAGCTGATACCTATAACAGACAAATATCTTGTTTTTTGGAGCCACCGACCAAAACAAAACCTGGACGCTTTATTTTGGGTAAAGCATGGGTTTTATATGGATAAAGTACTTTGAATGCGGTGATGTTTGGTCACAACAAGCTTGACTGGCTGAGCTAACGTTTTCCAGCAACAGCTAAACAGTCCGCCATGTACTGTGTGCACCAACATAATAAACACCGGCCCGCAAACCGTTTTCCCATATTATAAATTACAAAGTGTATGCCCTGCCACCCAGGCTAACTAACGTTAGCTTACAGCTATGCCAAACAAATATTGGCTAGCCATAAGCAGACAGTAGGCATTGACATAGCCAGCCTAACTAGCGTTAGCTAACAGAGAAACAATGGCATGTTAGGCTACTACTGGTACGCTAGTTATATTAGCCGTTCCCTCGCAAAACAGCCAACACGTCTAACGTTAGTTGCATATGATATAAGAGACTTTAATTTGTCTTTAAAACTAACGTTAAGCCCGCACGAGCCTTTAGCTGAAATGTAAATAGCTAGCTACGTTAACCAAACAAAACGAGGGAAAATAAATAACGCTAACACTAGTTATCTTAGCCGTTCCCTCGCAAAACAGCCAACACGTCTAACGTTAGTTGCATATGATATAAGATACTTTAATTTGTCTTTAAATCTAACGTTAAGCCCGCACGAGCCTTTAGCTGAAATGTAAATAGCTAGCTACGTTAACCAAACAAAACGAGGGAAAATAAATAACGCTAACACTAGTTATCTTAGCCGTTCCCTCGCAAAACAGCCAACACGTCTAACGTTAGTTGCATATGATATAAGATACTTTAATTTGTCTTTAAATCTAACGTTAAGCCCGCACGAGCCTTTAGCTGAAATGTAAATAGCTAGCTACCTTAACCAAACAAAACGAGGGAAAATAAATAACGCTTACACTAGTTATCTCAGCCGTTCCCTCGCAAAACAGCCAATACGTCTAACGTTAGTTGCATATGCTATAAGAAACTTTAATTTGTCTTTAAATCTAACGTTAAGCCCGCACGAGCCTTTAGCTGAAATGTAAATAGATGGCTAGCTACGTTAACCAAACCAGCTAACGCTAACTAGCCTTGATAAAAAGGGGGGGGAAAACAGGCTACATGATATTAGGTAATATTAGCTAACGTTACACAGACAATGATAGTTCGCCCGTATGGGAATTAGCAATGTAGGTCTAAAAGTGTACACAAACCTTTTATTTGATATTATCCTGCTTCCTCGAGGATCACGAAGACACGCAGCCAAGTCAGCCAGTCTGGACTCTGGGTGAGCAGCAAGTTCTCTCTCTGTGTGCCCTGGGCAGTGTTGCCAGATGCAGCGTTTGGTTTCCAGCCCACAGAGCCTCATACACTGTTCAAAAACAGCCAAAACTCACGCCCAAACTGGCAACGCTAGGTAGTGGGTAAACCACACTGAAATAATCAACACAGTGGGTAGATGAGGGAGGGGAGGTCTTGTCTGTGACGTCAAAATCGTCATGAGGGCTGTCCAATATTTTGATTCAGCGCATGGGTTGCACAAATATGACAAATTCCATGTATAATAACTCATAAAGGGTCAAAAATTGCATAACCACATAGTTGGGTATAATAATAACTAATTTGTTCTTAGAGTGCAGAGGAAGTTCTGGATGTGTTGGACCTGGAGGCCTACAACATATCACAGAGGCGACGACTGAGACTGATCCCAGCTGTGAGGAACTGCAGGAAGGCTCGGTTAGTCCTGATGTGATTGTGAATACCAACAGTGTCGATTTTTTTCCAAAGGGCCATACTGTCTTATACATAAAGTAACCGAAGAGGACAGTGAACATTATACATGCCAACACTACTGATTTTCGCAAGAGTCCCCCTATTTGTAACCCTCTCTCCCACTGTGACTCTCGTAAACTCTCGTAACGGGACAAGCCCCGTCTTTTATTGTCACACGAATGCATGCGGCGACAACACACTCATGCTGACGGTGGCCGGTGAAAAGTGTCCTCTGCATTTAACCCATCCAGGCATGTCCTTTCCTCCGGGGGCAGGCCAGGAGCAGTGGTCGCTTTCTCGTACAGCGCCCGGGGACCAACTTCGGATGTTGTCGTCACTTGTCGGATGACGATGACGATCTGATCTTCTGCATGTTTTTAGTGGGGGGGTTATATACGGAGAAACCCCCTGTGGGAGCACGGGGAGAACATGCAAACTCCACACAGAGAGAAAGGCCCTTACGGCGAGATACCCCACCTGGGCAGTAGGCACTGAGGATATGGGGGGGAACACAACCACAGCGCCCACAGTGTCCCAGGCGAGAATCGAACTCAGGACCTTCTGACTGTGAGGCGACAGCTCTACCACTGAGCCACCGTGCCCCCCGATTGGGCATTTCTCTTGTTAATTCCCCAATATTATATACATAGTGATACAAATCCAATGGCTGTAGCAGATGGGATTTACTAACACAATTCTGCCTTTTATTGAGTTTTTGGGTGTTGTTTAGTTTTTCTTTGAGAACGTTGGGGGCCGGATTGAGATGGTCCAGGGGCTGGCCCCTGGGGCCGAATTTTGCCCATGTATGGTGTAGACTGAAACTTATACTAGGGTTGTCACGATACTAGAATTCCTAACTTCGACACTGATACCAAGGAAAATATCGATACTCTATACCAGAGGTTTTCAAAGTAGGAGGGGGCCTCCCCAGGGTTAGGGTGGGTTAGGGTTAGGGTTAGTAGTTCCAAGCAGTTTCAGGGGAGGTTCAGTGAACGGAAATAAAAATATATTACATTAGTTGTTATTTGTTATCAAAAGGAGATCACATAATAGCCTAAATGTTTGTGATTTGGTTAAAGACCACTTTGCCAGAGTCAGAACTAATAAATGCCGTCAGACAGACATGTTCAGTATTTATGTATTTGGTGTAGTAGTCAAACAGCAATATCAGGCCTTTGGCTTAACTGTTGAGTGTCTATGGGATCAAATAACATAATCATGATCCAATACAGGCATCCAGGAATTGAGCCCCTGCTCTAGTCATCAGCCTATTGCCACTTTCACACACAGATCCCGCAATATTGCCGTTCAGAAGGCCTGCAACCCCGGCAGTGTTGCCACAGAAATTGCTTTCACACAGAACCAAGCAGCCCCGCCATATTTCTATGCTTTCAGATAGCATCCACCCCTCCCGGATTGAAATGAGGTGTGAACCATGGGTGCTGAGTTTCCGTTATTACAATTAATCAAAGCCTGACAAATTAAAATGATGCTGGTCACCAAGTCCGATGAAAATAATCCCATCTCAGCTCAATTTGAGTTGTAGCCTATTACGCTCAAATTACATTTCCATGCAGCTCCTCCTATTAAGTAGCCTAAATTAATATTTTCATGTGTAGGTTATAGCGTAGGCTACTGTATGATGAATGAAACCACCAAACATTGCCTGCATGCGCAACAACTGTCAACAGTGCAGCTGGTCGTTAAAAAGATCAAAGAGAAAAGACGAGAGCTCACCCAATGTCATGGTATGGTTAGATGGTGTAGTGTGTGGACCCAAATGCAGAGGAGAGAGAGGCAGCAGGCAAGGCAATGCAGACCAGGCAGGCAAGGTTTCCGGTGGCTCCTGTAGCCCAGGAAGTCTGCGGGGTGCAGGAACCGGTGGCTCCAGCGACACAGGAAGAGAACGTTTGCGGGGTGTCGGAACCGGTGGCCCCTGCAGCCCAGGAACAGGCCGCACCAGGACCACGAGACCACGGGGAGCAGAGACTGGAGGCTCCCTAGCACTGGGCAGTGAGGGCTCTGTAGCACTGGGCAGTGAGGGCTCTGTAGCACTGGGCAGTGAGGGCTCTGTGACACTGGGCAGTGAGGGCTCTATGACACTGGGCAGTGATGGCTCTATGACACTGGGCAGTGAGGGCTCTATGACACTGGGCAGTGAGGGCTCTATGACACTGGGCAGTGAGGGCTCTATGACACTGGGCAGTGAGGGCTTACCCTTGTGGCGGCGTTGATGCTGGGACTTGGATTTGGACCTCGGCAAGGTCAGGCAGGGGACCAAAGCCGGCTTCACCGCGGGCAACATTGGTGCAGTTTGCAGCTGCTGGTAGGCGACGGTGAGGCGGGCAAAGTCAGCCTGGAGAGAGGGAGGTTGTTTGCCAGCCGACAAGGCTGCCTGCCGGGCAAAGTGGGCGAACTGCATCATGATCTCGTAACGGGACAAGCCCTGTCTTCTCCAACCCACCAGACATGGTTCCGCCCTGTTGTTGGATGGCGCAGCGCACTCTCTGAAGTTCTGCTGGGTCCATGACTGGTTGAATCATTCTGTCATGGTATGGTTAGATGGTGTAGTGAGTGTGTGGACCCAAATGCAGAGGAGAGAGAGGCAGCAGGCAAGGCAATGCAGACCAGGCAGGCAAGGTTTCTTGGAGAAAAACAGTCTTTACTGAATCATTCAAAAATACAAAATAACAGAAACCCACTAGCCAGAGGCTAGGCTAAACTCAAGAGCAATTGTCAAAACAACACAGGGAAGATGATACATACCAACCAAGGGACAGATAGACAATGATTCAACAGGGACCACACACAGACTGAGACAATATATACACAAGGGAATCATCAGGAACAGCTGGGGAGGTAGGAACACAGGGGCAAACCGGGAGAGCTGATTGGTGGGGAGAACTCAGGTAATGGGGCAGATTAACGAGACACATAGGCAACAGGTGGGAGGAATTAAGGCAGACTAACAAGGGAACATGGGCAACAAGTGGGGAGAAGACAGACTAATACACAAGGGAAAAACACAACATAACTCCTTTCTCTATTCCCAGACTGATCGTCCACTGAGTTTTAGCTCCGCAGAAATCACACATACATGGCAGGCCACACCGTGGCCTGGGCGTTACACCCAAATATGCCGACAACGCGGAAACTGGTAATCCATTAAAGTTGCTGGTGAATTTGGTCACATTTTCAACACAGATTTGAGACAAAGAAGATACGGGTGAAGGACATCATAACCATGGATAAAACTGCATTGTGGTTTGACATGGTCGGCTCGACGGGGGCACGGTGGCGCAGTGGTAGTGCTGTCGCCTCACAGCTAGAAGGTCCTGGGTTCGATTCCCACCTGGGACGCTGTGAGCGCTGAAAGAGTGCGTGCCCGTCCGCATGTCCTCGAGTGCCCACCGCCCGGGTGGGGTCGTCAAAAGGGCCCCCTGGGGGTTTCCTTCATATTATACCCCTCACCAAAAACATGCAATATCCTGGTCACTGAAGTGGTGCCTCCTCTGGTCGTTTGGGGCGCCTGTTCAGAGCGAGGGGAACTCATTGGAATAGTGTGATCCACCCACGTGCTATGTCCTACCGGTGAAGCTTCCCCTGTCAGGTGAAAAGAAGCGGCTACTGCCCATGTCTCGAAGGAAGCATGGATCCAGTTTCAGCTCTCCCCAGATCGGCAGAGGGTGGAGCACCAACCAGGATAAACAAATTAAATTTGCACTAATGGGCGATAAAAATGCGATAAAAAAAGATCTGGGAAAAAAATATATATACATGCTCGGCTCAACTACAGTAAATGCGAGAGTGGCGGGGTTTGATTGATGCACTCTTTAAAGTGGAAATGTGTTCCCCCGCAACACATTTTGGTTCTGAGCTTTTCCTTTTAGTTTCTGATGATTTCTCTACATCAAATCCCTCAGGTTTGGTCCAATGATTTGTTTGAGAATTGTATCGATTTCCCCCCCTGCCAGCATTCTCATCAATGTGCACAGCTCAGCAGCATTCAACAATTAAGCTGCCTTCACATGATGAGTGATCTTCTCTTCTCTCACCGTGAGGTAGAGAATTTTGCCTACTAATGTCAACATCGTTTGAGCATAAAATAGCCTAACCTACTTACTCATAAACTGTAGGTACGGAGTATTCTTCCTGGCGCCCCTGTTGCAGTCATGGATTGCATAGGCTACTTTATTTTACTTTGATTTAAACCTTTCCCCTTTTTATTGCTGTGTGAGGTGGTTTCCCCTGTAATTTATTTTAATGAGAGCTGAGCTTCGATCCGTCTTCCCACGGGTACCCTTTCAGACAGACGTCGATTCGGGGCTATGACTACCTTCACCGGTGTAACAAAATGATCCACCACTCCGACATTTGTGACATTCAAACAGGAGGCAAGTCTTAATAATCCCACAACATTCACGGCTTTCACAGACTGTGTGAAAGGGGCTTGAGAGAACACAGCAGTTTAACCCTGCTCTAGTCATCAGCCTATAGTGCAATTTAGAGTGGACGTCACAGGGTTATGTCACTGCAGTTGCGCACGCATCGTGGTACCAGAAAATCTGAGGGAACAAGTGAAACCGAAACTAGAGATCCCCGGAATAAGGGAAAAAGACGTCTTGTGCCGTATAGGCGCTGGGCTTTCCAACTAGGAATATGAAGATGTCCGGCACTGCAACTTTGGCGATGTAGTTTGATCCAAGACCAATCCTGACAGCGAGTACTGGTCAGGAAACCTCACCCCATCGAAAGACTTACAGTAGCTTATTTGTGTAAGATAACCTGTCTGTTGCTGGCAAACCTTTGAAATATGTAGAGAAGGCATCCAGGTCTTCCATATTTCTATGACCGCTGAATCGCTAGCTGTCACTTTCTGCAACCAGTTTGGCTCAGCTCAGCTCAGTTTGCCTTAGTCCTATGATGGGCTGTGGGCATTCCTTTCGATGGCAGCCTTTCTTGCAGATTTCAAATCTCCTCTCCAGTCTCTGATGTTGTCTATCCATTCTGTCTTCCTTCTCCCCCGCCGTCCTTTCGCGCACACCTCTCCCTCTATTGTTGCCAACACTAGGCTACCGCCTCGTCTTTTCCAGTGGTCATACTTTCTCAGCTTCCTCTTCTTTACTTCCTCCAGCATTCCTTGCTCTACAGTTATTCCCACTTTCGCCCTCACCCAGTCATTGGTCCGTCTCTCCTTCCAACTGACTCTCAGTACTCGTCTCCACAGCCACAGCTCGAAGACCTCAATCATTCTTTCCTCTGCCTTCCTTAAGGTCCAGCTTTCACATCCATACAGCGCGACGCTCCATGTCAGCGCTTTTGCTAGCTTCACTTTCAGCTTCAGGCTTAGATCTTGTGATTTCCACACTTCCGTCAGGTTTGCTGCAATGCTCCTGGCCTGTCCTATTCTTATCTTGATGTCTGCAGCGCTGTCTCCTTCAGGGGTGATATAAGATCCCAAGAACTTAAACTTTTTCACATTTTCAAGTTCATCACCCTGGATTTTCACATTTCCTTTCCCATGCACATTCATGGTAGAAGTCTTCAGGCTGTTGATGTGAAGACCCATTTCCAAGCTTGCTTGCCTGAGATGGTTTGCCATGGTCATGATTTCCTCTTTATTATTTGCGATCAGGGTTTTGTCATCGGCATAACAAATGTTCCAGACAGCTCGACCTCTGATGCCCTTTCCACTTCGCTCCAGGAGATTGATCTCCACCTCTCTCATGATCCTTTCCCCAATTGTATTGAAAAGTATCGGTGAGATCAAACAGCCTTGTCTGACTCCCTTTTCAAAACGGAAAGGCTCTGTCCTTTGGCCCTGTACTCGGAGGACAGAGCCTCCGAGTCATATAGCTTCTTAACTATCCAAATCAGGTGTTGTGGACAAACTCTGAGAGAGTCTTCCACAGGGCGTCATGGAAGACAGAATCAAAAGCCTTAGAGTAGTCCACAAAAAGGAGCCACAGTTCTTCATCGTCTTGCTTTTTTGCCACTTTCTGGATGATATTTCTGACAGCTAAGATGGCATCTGTCGTTCCCTTGCCGGGCATAAAGCCAAATTGTTCTTCTGCAATCTGAGGTCCAAGGTAATGTTGGAGTCTTTGTCTGATGATCTCCAGCAGGATCTTAGATGCGTGGCTGATCAGGCTGATGGTTCTATGCTTTGTGCAGTCTTGAGTACCAGGTACTTTGGGTAGTGGTACCAATTCTGACACCATCCACTCCTCTGGCCAGATACCAGTCTTCCAGATAGAGTCTATGAGTTTGGCTAGGCCCACAAAATGCATAATCACTGTTTGCAAACATATACGATGTCTGTAACAACACAGCAGATTACCCCTGCTGTAGTCATCAGCCTATCACAACAACACAGCAGATTATCCCTGCTCTACTCATCAGCCTATCACAACACAGCAGATTACCCCTGCTCTAGTCATCAGCCTATCACAACACAACAGATTATCCCTGCTCTACTCATCAGCCTATCAGAACACAACATATTACCCCTGCTCTAATCATCAGCCTATCACAACACATTACCCCTGCTCTAGTCATCAGCCTATCACCAATCTGGGAACCCATTGGTGAAAAGAAAAAAATCTATAACCTCTGGGGGCAGCCCCGTTTCAATGTGGTGCAACAGGAACTCAAGAGGCGCGCGTTGACAGCGGAAGAATATCCGTTTCCGCTCCCTGCAAGCTCTGCCATTGGCTCCAACCGACTGGCTCTGCCCATTAATGCATTTATTTTCCGCTCCCTGCGTGTTGCTCTCAAATCCGTCCGCCGCTATGAAACAACAATAACAACTCGTTGCTAGTGGCTAGTAGCAACTTGCTATATGCTGAAAATGGTAAGTTTTGACTAGGGATGTAAACGTAACCGGTTAAAATTAATTAACTGCATTTAACCGTTTTGCCGACTTCAATCTCTCCAGAGCTTTCACTGCGTTATACCTCCAGTCCAGTGGCGCCGGAACGAGTTAGCAATTAGGGGGACATTTATTTATTTATTCATTTTTGTATCTTTTTTGTTTTGTTTTTGTCTCTCTATTTTTAGTTTTTTTTTAATTTATGTTTTTTTGGACGTTTGGATGATTTTTAGCCATATTTAGAAGAATATCTCATTTTAAATTAACATTAGGATTATACTGTAGTGATGTCATTATTCAGTATTTTCTCCTTTTCTCACTCACTTGGTGACCTGCTCTCCCTTTAGGTCATTTTACAATTACACTACAACAGACAGCAACACAGGCAGAAAAACTGAACTTATTATTATTATTATTATTATCACTTCGAAACACAGTGCAAAACTTGTCATCTCAACACAAAAATAAAATAACAATAACCGTATACGATTATAGCAGCAGCCAATGACAACACATTCAAGGCATCCTAAAGTGCGTTAGTGAGTGCAGTACAGAGTTCGGGTATGTCTGTCTCTCAGGTGTAATAATCCCACAACGATCACAGCTTTAACAAGTGTCACAGGCTGTGTAAACAGTGTAAAGTGGGCTCTCTGTAACTTGATCTCCGGGTCTGTCTGTCTCAGGTGTAATAATCCCACAACAATCACGGCTTTAACAAGAATCACAGGCTGTGTAAAGTGGGCTCTAAGCGTCAGGGGCAGTTGCCCCCTCAGATAAAAAAATTAAAAAAAAAATTTTGGGGGGGGGACCAAATTTTAAGGGGGACAAAATGTCCCCATGTCCCCCTGCTTCCGGTGTCCCTGCTCCAGTCCATCCAGTCAATCCCCTCCCCTCCCGTTTCAGAAAACTCCCGACAGCATGACCCGCCCTATTCTGCCTATGATTGGCTTACTAACCTAAACTAACAAATCATCACTCCTCATGCCTAAACCTAACCCAATCAAAGGAAGAGTTGGGCGGTTCTAGCAGTGCAAGGAACAAACAAAGAAGGATAAGACGTGTCTGTCATATGGAAGTGCTTGCTTATATCGCTATTGCACTTGACAGCTGTCTCCTCCTGTTTTATTCCAGAAACTCTGTGCTGCTTTATTCCTCTTGAAAGCTTAGCCTCGCTACTCATGTGTGTGGAGTCTATTTTTTATTCGAGAGTAAACGACAGCGTAAATCTGCTTCCACTAGCCAGTAGTACCAACCCCCCCCCCCCCCCCCCCCCCCCCCCGAGATGGCGTTTAGAACGGCATTTCCACAGCACCCACCAATTAAAGGTACTTGCCACGGCGATGCTCGCACATCGATCTTATTACAAATGCGGACATGCAACGTTAGTTTGTGGAATGCAGGGAGGCTCATACTTGCACTTTGTTTAAAAAGAAGAAGAGTTTGCCTGCTACCTCCAAATGTCAATAAGTGCACAATTTGACATGTTTACCTGTTACCTGCTGCTGCTGTGACCTTAAAATAAAAGTTGAATTGAGGAAAAACCCGACTTTTTATAGACCCCAAGGTGGCTATAACAACTGATTGTTGGACGGCTTTAACCACCGAGAGTTGTCATGTCTGTAACTGTAACATGCCACCACATCAACGAAAAGTGGGAGTTGAAGTAAGTGAAAAAGACGAAATGTGCTTTTTTCGGGCGACACACATACACACACACACACACACACACACACACACACATACACACACACACACACATATCAAACAAACAAAATTGGTTAATTGATCGTTAAGGTCGTTAAGGAAAATGCATGAAATTCCCATCCCTAGATTTGACTACACACCGGTCACGTGCACTTCATTTTGATCGGGTAAAGCGCAGCAGATTTTCCATGCAAGTCGAAAGTCTGTCTCGAGAGATTAGCCTATCACAAGACAGCAGATTACCTCTGCTCTAGTCATCAGCCTATCACAACACTTTTAGCTTGTTGAAATAACACACCCACCAATATAGGGAGAGAAAAGTCTGTAGTATGTTTGATTATACATTAAGAGAAAGCACTGCTGGTATCGATACTGTTGCAAGTGAGTATTGTTTCAAATGTTTAGGATTGATACTTATAGATATTGACAACCTTTATACCTGACACATCAGAATTTAAGTAAATATCTATAGTTCTTCAAACATAAAGAATAGTAACTGTTGTTCTACATAGCAGTGGCTTAACATGTTACAAAGTAATGTGTCACACATGACTAATAATTACAATACATTACTGTAATCATATTACTTTTTCCTGTAACAGAGTAAAGACATTACTGTTTCAGGTTCAGTTTTATATTCTGTTACTGAGCAGATCGGTTGTTTCTTGAGTTTCATTCTTTAGTCGAGTTCAACTCTTTATTGGTCTAATATCTATGAAAGATCCCCCTCGTCTTCTCCTGCCTTCAGCTCATGTGAGAAATATCAGAATTACAGAGAGTGACATGAACGAGCCGACAAACAGGAAAATATGACTCGGAAAGTTGTAATTTGTCTAAGGTGTCTAATGGTGTCAGGCGGAACTGTGTTACCAGAATTTTAATCGAACTGCCTCAATTATTGTAGTTATCATTAGTAGTAGTCAGGGGCGGACTGGGATCATAATTCAGGCCGGGCATTAGATACCAAGCAGGCCAGGCCGATACGGGCCGACGCGCGTGCCGGCGTCCGAAGGGCGGCGGCGGAAAATTTGGGGCGTTTGAAGCTCAATTTGGGCCGTTTGAAGCCCAATTTGGGCCGTTTGAAGCCCAATTTGGGCCGTTAGAAGCCAGATTTGGGTCTTTTAAAGCCAGATTTGGGCTGTTTGAAGCCCGATTTGGGCCGTTTGAAGCCCAATTTGGGCCAGTTGAAGCCCAATTTGGGCCAAGTCCAATTTTACAATGAGATGCACCCACTTTAAACCTGAATAAAGTAATAAAACCACTAGTAAACCAGTAGGCGGCGCCTGGCCTGCTGTTCAGTGAGTGGCCTGGCCTGGCTTGCAAAAAAAAAAAAAAAAAAAAAAAAAAAAATTTTTTTTTTTTTTTTTTGGCAGGCAAGGCCAGGCCAGGCCACCGGGCATTTGCCCGACGTGCCCGATTATGCAGTCCGCCACTGGTAGTAGTAGTAATAGTAGTAGTAGTAGTTGTTGTAAATGCTTTATACATTTTACTTGCATAGTCTCAGCTCTGTTTTGATATTTTACATTAGGCTAAATCTGTAAACAGAGTTTCCAACTTTGAATGCTCAGAGACCTCAGCTCTCAAGTCCTGGTCTCAGCTCTGAATTCCATCTCCCCTTTATCCTTTATTCAGATTGAGGGGCTACAACTTGTCAGAGACTGACTGTGAAATCCTGGCCTCAGCTCTGAAGTCCAACCCCTCCCATCTGACAGAGCTGGACCTGAGTCACAGCAACCTGATTCTGGAGGAGACTGAGGATTCAGAATGGAAGCTGCATTCAGGAGTGAAGCTTTTCTCTGCTGGACTGGAGAGTCCACACTGCAGACTGGAGACTCTCAGGTAGGATGTGGTTTTAGAGGCTTAGATCTCAGATGTTGCTCATGTTGTTTTCACCAGAGGTGGAAAGTGGAAAGAGTACTGATAAATCCTACTCAAGTACAAATAAATAGGGTTACTTTAGTGAAGATTAACTCAAGTACAAGTGAAATTACGAGTCCAGGAAATTACTCAAGAGTAAAAAAAAGTTGCCTCTTTAAAAGTACTTGAGTAAAAGTAAATTTGTGTTACTTTAAAAATGTTTTATTTATTTATTTGCGGGACAATGCACATTAATGAACATTCTCCTTTATATAAAAGGGAGCAAGTGGGCAATGTTTGTTTCTATTTTTGCCCCACTGATGATGTCACAATGTCTATGACATCAGTGATGTAATCAGATGATGTCATCATTATTGACAAATCATCATTATGACATCACTGATGTTGTCATAGGCACTGATGTCATAGGCATTGTGACATCATCAGTGACAGTGATGTCACCAGTAATGTGAAGTTGGGCAACTGTGCGCTGCACATGCCAAAACAGCAGGCGAGGCCACGCAGCAGCGGAGCTGTAGGTGAGGCAGCGTCATCAGTGCCAGCATTATTGACCAAAATCATCTTATGACATCACTGATGATGTCAGGGGCACTGATGATGTCATAGGCATTGTGACATCATCAGTGATGTCATAGGCATTGTGACATCATCAGTGACAGTGATGTCATCAGTGATGAGAAGTTCAGCAATTGTGTGCTTGTGCATGCCAATAGAGCAGGCGATTGTGCGCTGCATATGCCAATAGAGCAGGCGAGGCCACGCAGCATCCGAGCTACGGACGAGGCCACGCGTTTCATTCGGTAGCGGAAGGACATCCCTGCAAGCTCTGCCATTGTCTCCGACCAGCTCCGACTGACCGGCTCCACTCCCTGCGTGTCAAATCTGTCGATCTTAACTTTTGTGTCGAGTTAGTTTAGTTGTTACACATCCCGGGTTGACAGATTCTGTCCTCCATTGACTTCCATTCAAAAGTGCTATATTTGGCCATTTTTCAAAAGTCATTCATTCCCTGATGTTCATCCATCCTGGAGGGAAGGCGTCAAATTATAGTTTTTACTGTGTTTGAGTATTTCACCCCAATTTGACCAGTTATGGCACAACAATAAATTTCATGCAGTTTACATGAAATGTAATGGGTTACATTTGATTACCTTAGAATACATTATGTGATTATACATATGATTAGAACACATTTTTATGCGATAAGCTTCTAACTTTGATGGGTTCAAGGTTAGGGGGGGCAGCCGTACCAGTTCCGACACAACCCTGCAGTGTTCACCAGTCTATTTTGATGACAAATAACCTTATTTTGGGCTCAAAGTCCTAGAAATAAGCTGTTGGTAAAAACAGGTGATGACGTCAGACATTATGGTTGTCTAATGACTGACTCAGATAATAATAATTACTGTATGAGTTACAATGAATAGTTGGCATTAGCGTCTGGCATTAGCTAGCTGTTAGCCTGTGAATGTTAGTTACATGGCAGTTAAACGCCACTGAATGACCAGTTTGATATAACTGTTAAGCAGTTTCCATAACTTCGATATATACTGGCTGGTTGTTGATATTTATAACAATATTGTGGCCTCTGGACAAACATTTTGCAGAGGTAGAGTCAGCCATACTGTTTACGGTTTACCGCCTGGACTGTGTTGGCCTGGAAGGAAGACAAAGATCGTATATTGAATGAGGAGCAAGGCTCTTTTCCTTTTTTGGACAACAGCGCTATGGCCATGATGTTGCATGTTAAATCATGATGTGTGTTATTACAGCACGCGCTCATGTACTTTCATAGAACATCAATGGTGTACAGGTATGAAAAACTGACCGGACCGGGGCTTTAAGTGTTATGGTGGTGCTAGTCTCGCTTACGGGCTCTCCCAGCAAAGGGACGAGGTGAGTCTGGCTGGGGACGCTTTCTATTGTGGACTAGAGGGAAAAAAGCTGTTTACATCCATCCACCGAACTTACCATGCAGGCTGCTTCATTGCATAATCCACATCAATCGTTTTCAGCGTGTAGCAACGGGCTAGCAACTAGCGCTGCTGTTGTTATTATTTCAAAGGCAGCAGCGCAGGCATTTGAGCTCGGCAGATTCGACACGTACAGCAGCAGAGGCATACAGATTCGACATGGGGGTTTGGAAAGGAAATCCAAATATGGTCGCAGCCACAGTCAGAGCGGGTCGGAGCCAATGCAGTGCTTGCAGGGAGCGGAATGGGATTTCCATCCGGCACCGACTGAAATGGTCGGCACCAATGAGAGAGCTAAGTCCACCATGCTGCTTCCCCCGAATCAGACTATGGTGGTGCTAACTACCAACATGTTAGTTTGTGTAGCTTGTTAAATAAATGTTTACCTCCAGCCTAGGGTTAATTTAGGGACAAGTCAAGGTTAATTTAGGATCAAGTTATTGTTAAGTCGGGATTAAGTTCCCCATCCGACTAAGATTCTGCTTTTTACCATTACTGTCAGAGAAACTAATGTCCAATGTTGTAAAAATTGGATTCTGAAATTGTGACAGCCTGTCTGCTTTCAGATGGAAAGACTCTATAAGGCTGACAAGATGCTGTCAGTGTCGATTGTTGTAATATTTCAGGGATATTTTATCTTATACCTGTAGCTATTTTGCTTTATTCTTTATTCAGATTGAGTGGCTGCAACTTGTCAGAGGCGTACTTTGAAGTCCTGTGCTCAGCTCTAAAGTCCAACCCCTCCCATCTGAGAGAGCTGGACCTGAGTAACAACAACTTACGGGATTCAGGAGGGAAGCTCCTCTTTGCTGGACTGGATAGTCAACACTTCAGACTGGAGACTCTCAGGTAAAATCAGTTTACAGTTTTTCTTAGCTGATATGACACATTTCTCCAAACTAAGGTATGTTCTCTCAAAACAGGATTCCTGAATCTGCAAAGGTCGCCATGCACACAAGGATTTGAGTTTTATTGATCCAGCTTCATATACACAGCAGTGAAGCTCAGTGACAGAGAGGATCAACCATGCTCTGATATATTTCTATTAGGTTACCACACCTCTCTCTGTTCCTCTCAGCCATAATTCAATGTCACATCTCCAGCTGCTTCAGAATAGAGCAGCTAGATATTAACCAGCGGGAATGTGACATCATCATGTCCCAGTTTTAACACCTGTCCTCTGGTTACCAGTTAGATAGATAATTCATATTAAAATGTCACTGAACAAATTTAAAGCAGGCTAGTTTTGGTCCTGAATTACACTGTGAAGCGCTTAGTTACCTGTGAGCTGAGGGCCAGCTGAGATCTTCAGGTCCTCCCAACTTTCCCTCAGACTCAACACTGAAAGTGGTTTCACTTTAGTGAGGCTGCAGATTCACTATCAGCTTTAAAAACACACATTTATTGACTTGCTTTTGTGTCATTTTGTGTAATCTGTTTGGTCCCTGCTTCATCTTCTTTCTCATATTTGTATTTATATTATTATTTAAATTATGTTGTTTTTAAAGTTATACCCACTTTATGTAGGTATGTATGTATGTATACGTATGTATGTATTTATTTCATGGCCTGTTGTGCAGCGTAACAGTGCATGCACCATTTGGTTATCCAGTTTTAACCAGTTTCCCTGTCAGTGTTAGTGCTCCAGTCAGCTCAGTATACAGCACCATGCAAACACACTGGGACCTGCTCTCGACCAGGGCCTCATCAATACAGTCTGTCAGTAGAAATAATACAATAAAGACATTAAATATAATGGTTAGTTAACCTCATCAATACAGTCTGTCAGTAGAGATAATACAATAAAGACATTAAATATAAGGGTTAGTTAACCTCATCAATACAGTCTGTCAGTAGAAATAATACAATAAAGACATTAAATATAAGGTTAGTTAGCTTCATCAATACAGGCTGTCAGTAGAAATAATACAATAATGACATTAAATGTAAGGGTCAGTTAGCCTCATCAATACAGTCTGTCAGTATAATACAATGATGACAACAAATATAAGGGTCAGTTAGCCTCATCGATACTCTGTCCACAAAAATAACATTCATTAATACACAGGACAATATGTTACTATCCCTTGTGCCAAAATCCGAGGTAAAACACATTTAGATGCCCAACCCAGATTAAAACCAAGCTAACAAACAACAAACAAGGTAACAAGCTAACAAACAATATACAAATCACCAGTTAGCTGGTTAGTCAGTATAAATAATACAATCATGACGTTAAATATAAGGGTCAGTTAGCCCCATCAATACAGTCTGTCAGTAGAAATAATACAATAATGAGATTAAATATAAGGTCAGTTAGCCTCAATGATACAGTCTGTCAGTAGAAATAATACAATGAGATTAAAGCCCCCTCCAGTGTATTTTGTCATTTTTAAGATCAAGTTCATGTGTTGGTGAGTCATGACCTGGTGATGAGGTCAGACATTATAGTGATCTGAAGACTGACACATGATAGACAGATAATACAGTACAGTATACAGTAAATAGCTAGTATTAGCCTCTGGCATTATAGCTAGCTGTTAGCTATGTTAGTTACGTGGGCATAGCTACGTTAGTTATGTGGCATAAAACACCAGTGAATGACCTGTTAACCAGTTCGAGTCACTCTCTTTCGATAAAGCCCACCAGCTTTGATATCTGTTGTCTACTTGTTGATAACAATATTATGGGCCCTATCTTCGCAAAAGCGGTAATTTAGCGTTTGCGCTCATTTAACGCAGCGTGCAATGCAAATTGGGGACGTGCACAAGCGCATGCCCGTTATAAATGTACTGGACATATGCGTGCCACATGCCAAACCAGGCGTTTCAGCGCTAAAATGTGGGGATAGATGCAGTATCCGATTGTCAGCAGCGCGCAATTATTTTGCGCTAAGAGCTTTGAAAAGCACCTCTTAGGCCCTAAAATACTCGCTGCGCTTGAGCGCGCCATAATCTCTCCGCTGCGCAGCGCATAAACGTCATTACGCACGGACGTGCCATTCCAGGACATCAAATTCTGCTGCTAAAATTGGGTAACCAGCAGATTATTCGGTGAGGCAATCAACTATAATTCACTGAGAAACTTTTATCACATCGCAAGGAGGGGTTAAGGTAAATGAATTGAGAAAACTTGGAGATTGTAGCCTGCAATAGGCTATTCACCTTCACCTGCTATCCCATCACCCGGAGGGTCGTTGGCACCACAGTCAACTGTCACAAGCTCTCTCCATCTCTCTCTGTCCTCGGCACGAGTCGGCAGTTCAATGTTTCGCAGAGTTTTAATTGAGTCCACTGTAAATCCTCCAATCTTTTCTTTTGTTTCTGCCGTTTACCCGCTGCAAACACATTTCTATTGTCAAACCCCAGTCAACAAAATAACCCGAATTGCATCAAAACACAGATGTTTTTAACAGGTATATGATGTGATGGTGTCGTTATGAGATAGGGATAATATATACAGTCAATAGGCCTACACCTATCCAAATTACGCATGGGCAGAATTACAGCATGCCTCACACAAACTGTATTACAGGGACTGCAAGACGGGAATCTGTTTGATTGATATAACGCCCAGGCATTGCCAGGCCACACCTGTGAATAATTCTGGTGGTTAACACCGCCCAAATCCCATTTGCTTCCATGCATAAATGATTTGGCATGCCTCTAATCTGCGCTTGCGCATGTTGTTGTGATGAGTTATCGTCCCCCGCGAGTAATTGCATGCCCACCATATTTTGGGGCTGTTTTAACTTAAAAACAGGGAGGTCACGCGTCTACCCAAACAATTATATAATTTTTAAACAGTTATGTTTCTGTATAAATCATTACAATATGCTCCCGTGAGGTGGTGATGCGTTTAGCTGCTGCCGGGCGGGGGTGCAAAACTCGGCATAACACCTGGACACTAGCGCAAGGTGGTCTTCCCGGGAGCGTACCTATGTTCCCCGGGTCCTATATTCCCCGGGTCCTATGTTCCCCGTTTTTGTGGGACCGGGGAACATAGAACCCTAACCCTAACCCACTTCCTAACCTCCCCCAGACCCTAACCCAAAACCTAACCTCTCCCACCCCTCACGCCTAAACCTAAGGTCGGCATTGCGGGTGGTCGGCATAGCGGATAGACACCCCAAATGTTACGGAGAGTGTTAAAAACGGGGAACATAGGACCCGGGGAACATAGGACCCGGGGAACATAGGGATGACCCCGTCTTCCCTCCCTTAAGGCATGCGCAAACAGGGGATATCGCCTGTACCAAGATATAGGGCCCTATGGCTCTAAACGAACGTTTTCCAGAGACTGTCATGGCGGCATAACTGTTTATAACTGTTTACCGATATTTATGCTCTGGGCGCAGACAAAGAGTTGAACAAAGAGAGAAGAGACAAAGAGAGAACAGTGCTGCAGTCATTATGCTGCAGTAGCATAATGAGTGTAACAAGCCCTAATTAGCCTTCGGTTCTTATAAATGTAAGGTCTTTGTCACAAATGATGATGTGTGTTTATACAGCGTGCACTCATGTATTTTTTCATAGAACACCAAGGGCCCTATCTTGGCAAAAGCGATAATTTAGCACTTGCGCGTCTTTACCGCAAGGCACAGGTGCAAATTGGAGGCATGCCAAGTCATCTGCTATTCTCCGTGCCCTGCAAAATGCCACCTGTGCATGACGCAAACGGGATTTGGGCGGTCTTAACCACCTGCATTATTCACTAGTGTGGCCTGTCAATGCCTGGGCGTTACATCAATCAAACCAATTGCATTCCTGGGGATACAGTGGTGCAGTGGTAAGCGCTGTCGCCTCACAGCTCGATGGTCCTGGGTTCGATTCCCACCTGGGACGCTGTGAGCGCTGAAGGAATGCGTGCCCGTCCGCATGTCCTCGAGTGCCCACCGCCCGGGTGGGGTCGTCAAAAGGGCCTTTCTGTGTGGAGTTTGCATGTTCTCCCCGTGCCTCCCGGGGGTTTCCTTCATATAGGAACCCCCTTCACCAAAACATGCAATATCCTGGTTGCTAATGTGGTTCCTCCTCTGGTCGTTAAGGGCGCCTGTTCAGAGGGAGGGGAACTGGTTGGAATAGCGTGAACCTCCCACGTGCTATGTCCTACCGGTGAAGCTTCCTCTGTCAGGTGAAAAGAAGCGGCTGGCTAACTGTCCATGTCTCGGAGGAAGCATGGAGCCAGTTTTGGCTCCCCCCAGATCGGCAGAGGGTGGAGTAGCAACCAGGATAAATAAATTAAATTAGCACTAATGGGGGATAAAAATGGGATAAAAAATCGGGGGGGGGGGAAACAATTGCATTCCTGTCTCACATTCCCTTTAATACAGTTTGCAGGATGCATGCTGTAATTATCTCCATGCGTAATTTGGACATCTCACAACAACCATCGCATCAGATACCTGTTAAAAACATCTGTGATTTGCAGCTTTTAATTGATGCAATTCGGGTTATTTGGTTGACTGGAAAATAGAAATGTGTTTGCCACGGGGAAACAGGGACATTTCATTGACAATAATATTGCAAGTAGGCTACAATGGCCAAGCTTTCTCAATTAATTTCCCATTAACCCCTCTTTGTATCCTATTTGTTCCTGTTTGTGTTTCCACAGAAAACCTGGCAGGTCTGGTTGGGGATAATTCGTTTCAGTAGAATTAATTTATTTTCACTGAGAGCGAGGGCGAGTGAGTGACATAGATGCTGATAGATGATGGTAGGCTACTCAAAGGGTTGGGATTGTAGACTAATATTATAGTAGGCTAATAATTATAGCATTGGCTATTAATTAATCTGGGCGATGCAGTGTGTTGTGCGTGTGTGAGGTTTCGGAGAGAGATAGAGAGGGAGAGAGAGGGGTAGAGAAACAATATCAGCAGCATGTTTGTGGCTCTTTACAGGTGATACAAGTTTTTCAGTGAATAATTGATTGCTTCACTGAATAATCTGCTGTTCCGCAATTTTAGCAGCAGAATTTGATCTCCTGGTTTTTGTATTTTAATGGGACATACAGTTACAGTTAGTAGACGGACAAGCCCGACGGACGGGACATCTATGTGTAATGACGTATCCAAGGGTTTCCCCTGCATTGCGTTGTGCAGCACAGAGAGTATTGGTGCGCTCAAGCACAGTGGGGTATTTTTGCGCTAAGACCTGCTTTTCAGAGGTCTTAGCGCAAAGAGTTGCGCACATAGGGACGATAGCAAACATGAGGATTTAGCGCAGCCACGCCTGGTTTAGCATATAGCACACGCGCAGCTGCATAGAGGCGGAAAAAATACGGAAAAAACAAAATGGCTGTCATGGAAAGAATCTATATGTACCCTATATGTTTTAATATAGGGCCACATATAGTTTTCCCATATATGGTGCATACATAAAATTGGCCGATTTCCTATATTATATGTACATATATGTACCTATATGTATAGGTACATATATGTACCTATATGTACATATAATATAGGAAATCGTTCAATTGTATGTATGCACCATATATGGGAAACCTATATGTACATATATGTACCTATATGTAGGATCTTCAATAAAAAAATTAGCAGCGCACAGGTTCTAGCCCTGCGCTCTAGGTGCTGAGCTATACATTTTCTTATACTAACCAGAGAGCCGGGCACATTATATACTCTCTCGCGCACAACGTAGACTACACAATTGTCAGCGATCGGGAAGTTATTTTATGTGATGCGTACGAGTCATATTATGTAACAGACTAAAATTATGTTGTGTGTGTGTGTGCATCTATAGTCTGTAGGCTGTACAGCTTCAGAGGTTAACTTAATTTAACACCAGAGACTCAGGAGGTAGGCCTACACAGAGCCTCGTATACAGTCTGTTACAATAACATAGTGTGCCCAGAGCACCTCGTTCCGCACTTGGTGCAGACCGGTGCAGACTTGCTTTGGTCTAGTCAGTCACAGCTAGTAAGTACTTGCGCATGCGCGTTGCTGCAGGAACTGAATTCATTATTTTATAGTATTGCGCTAAACTATTAACCATAGTTGTGTCCTGGAAGCTTTTTGCTGGCACCACATAGCCTATAGTCCCATATTTATGATATTTCATGTGACATAAAATGCGTTGAAATGTAGTTTTCGTGTAGACCAGATTTCAACTCTCAGTTACACAATAAAAGACAATAAAATGCCAATTCACACACTATCAATATTGTCTCTATTCCAAACTACAACAAATGTTTTAACAATATGATGAACCAAATTGTGTTTTTGTTACACGTTTACGTTGTAACCGCATTTTAGCCGGTTGAAAAGAGGGTGAAATTAGGTCTTAGACGTTCAAACCCAATATCACCCAGATTTAAACTAAAAATCAACGTTGAAAAAACGTTTTGTGCTCGCTGGGTATATATGGATTATGACACAGTGTATACAAACAGATTTGTAAATGACCTATATAGGAGGCATATACCTTGTATTGTGTACATATATGGCCTATATGTGGATATAAAGAAGTGAGACCTATATGACCTGTATTATGAACATATAGGGCCTTTATGTGTATATAAAGAAGCTATATAGGAGACATATATGCCCTGTATGTGCACATATAGTACTTATATGTGGATATAAAGAAGCTATAGGAGACCTATATGCCCGGTATATGCACTTATATGCACCTGAATCTGGCCTATATGCAACCTATATGCGGCATAAATGTGGCCTATATGCGCATATACGCACCTAAATCTGGCCTATATGCAACCTATATGCGGCATATATATGGCCTATATGCTCCTATATGCGCATATATGCACCTAAATCTGGCCTATATGCAACCTATATGCGGCATATATATGGCCTATATGCTCCTATATGCGCATATATGCACCTAAATCTGGCCTATATGCAACCTATATGCGGCATATATATGGCCTATATGCTCCTATATGCGCATATATGCACCTAAATCTGGCCTATATGCAACCTATATGTGGCATATATATGGCCTATATGCTCATATATGCTGCATATAGGTTGCATATAGGTTGCATATAGTTGCATATATGTTCATATAGATTCTTTCCGTGTGCTCTTCCGACGATAGCATAGACATGGCGTTACGCGACATGGCACGCAAACCGGGGCGCAAGCATGAAAAGCAGATAGTGCTTGACAACAATAGGGCCCCAACAGTTATACAGTTAGGAAAAACTGACTGGAGGGGGGCTTTAAATATAAGGGTCAATTAGCCTCATTATACAGTATGTCAGTAGAAATAATACAATACTGACATAAGATATAAAATATATATAAATATATAACAGAATAATATTTACACATGTCTTCTTGTCCTTCAGGCTGAGTGTCTGCCAGCTCTCAGAGAAAAGCTGTGAAGCTCTGGCCTCAGTTCTCAGCTCCCAGTCCTCTAGTCTGACAGAGCTGGACCTGAATAACAACGACCTACAAGATTTAGGGCTGACGATGCTCTCGGCTGGACTGGGGAGTCCACACTGTAGACTGGAGACTCTCAGGTCAGGATCACTGTTACTGTTCAACAGACCCAGAGCTTAAAATTCACTTTGCAAACTAGGGGGGAATTCCCCCTTTATGTTCTTCAGATAGGGGGGATTTATAGATTTTCGGGGGGATCTATAGACTTTAAGGGGGATTTTTTTCAGGCGATATAACCGACAAATACCTGCTTCTCCTGTCCAGTAAGCGATAATACTGTAATTTCACATTTTTGTATTTAAAAAAGGAAGTAGTTTATGCACACCTGAGTCTAAATTACTATGGCTTTTGTCATGTTTTTTCTGCAGACTAAGCCATAGCCTTTTGGTTCTATGAAAGCCTTTATTTTTTGTATTGAGTAATACACTCTACTAAAACACTAATATCATATTATATCAGAAGTGTTCCTTGTTTTGTGTTCACAATAGTGATGTCAGTTAGATTTTGTTAGGTCAGAGCTATGCAATATTAAATCATCCATCTTTGCTCACTACATCTGCCTTTCTTACTGTCATTACTGGCAACTAAACCTGTTCAAATTTTGCATTGGGGAGAGTTCTATTGAAGTGACTATAAACCATCTGTGTGTCGTTTCACTTTAAATGCTTGCACCAAATTTTCACGGCTGTTTTATCAGAAATGTCTTTTGAGTGGCGACAACAACATTGACATCACTGGCACTCGGCATAAGGAGGATTAACGTTTTAACGATCTTATCGATATCAAATTCTTCATCGTCAATAACGTAACATTAAACATCACTGACAGTGACGTTACTCTGTGTTGACGTTTCAACTAGAAGTGCCTTGTTGTTCGACTTGTCCCGTTTGTTTTTTCTGAGCGGGTCCCCCTTCTGAGGACATAGTTTTCCTTTTTAGCCAGCGATCTATCATGTTTGCAAGCAGCTGTATCCACCGAGAAATCAGCAGAGGAGCATTGATGTCGAGAGCGGACTGAGGGACGCGATATTTTTTCCCCCATGATGGCGAAGGCATGAAAAAAGAAAATGTTGAGAGAGTGCTAACATGTTGCTGGCTGTGGTGAACGCAGTGAGCACGACTGAGGAAAAAATAAAAAAGTGGTCCGATTTGGAGATGGAGGGGAAAAAGGGGATTTGGTCTGATATTCAGAATGCCATGTGTATTAGGTATAACATTGCACCTTAAAAATCATGTATAATCACTGTATTCACTTCTCAGTCAGGGGTGTGCCTCTCCTCTCCTCCTCTCGCTGCTGGAAATACATACAGACACACAGGAAATGTACAATGAAAGCAATATGTAGCCAATGAGGGGTATGTTTATCTTGCCTTTTATTGGGTCTATATGATTAAATTGTATTTATATATTTGTATTGTATTTTACTTTTAATATTTGTTCTTGTTGTAGATCACAAATAGGCCTACAACTTTCACCTAATCCTTTTCACTTTTATAGGCTATGGCGTATCAGCGTGTTGTCTATTGGGCTAATTTTAAGAATGGATTTAAATCTGTTTTTGCAAATGAACTTTTCATATAGACAGGAAATAAATACATACCGTAAATGACCATTAACAGCCCATTCATGACCACATGGATTTAAATCATTAATCACAAAGATAAAAAGAAGAAGAGAAGATTCCAGTGTTGACTGGTAGAATAATGATTGTTCCAAGTTCTAAATATTTCCAATGACTTGAGGCTGGGAGGTGTGAACGGCAAAAAACAGACTATTGAGATCGGAGATATAATTCAAAACATATTTTTTACAACCCATAGGCTACATATCCTTCCCAAACACATTCACTGCAAACAACAATTATCTCCGCTTGTCACAACAGATGCAAAGCAATTTTCCAACAGGACAAATTGACTAACCAACAGAGGGGAACTGCGCACTTCAGTTGGGCAGCAGTCTGGCATTTCAGCTTTGGAATATAGTTTGTGTAGGATAAGGTGTGCCTGTGCGCACTTCTCACTGACTTCACTTTGCCACTAAACTACTGGGGGCGCTGGACTTAAAGATGTGTCAGGGTTGGTGCAGATTATTTGCATAAATTGTCTTGTTTACTTTTTAACCGTTTTGTTGTTTACATAACTACGTCTGTGTGGGATACCTTTGCAAGACAATATCATACTGGGTGGTGAAACACGGATTGGATGGAGTAGATAGTCACTGGACAGGTTAGTCATGGTTTTAGTAGGGATTCTACACAAGGTTTGATAGATGAGACCCCTGGAGGAGAATGGGGTGGAGGAGGGTTGCAGCAATCACACTGAAATAACAGCAGACTGTGTATGAGAAGAGAGCAGCTTTTAAAGGTTGCCGCTAAGGCTGAGATTGGCTGAATGGGAAGATTTGGCCAACTGTGATTGGTTTAGAAAAATCACTAACGCTCCCCTAATCAGTTGAATGCAGGGCAGCTGAAAGGAGAGAGGGGAATGAGTTCGTGTGAAACCAACGAGGTCTTTCTGGTCTGAAGTTTCACCTAAGCTTCATTTGAGACTAATTCACAGCAGATCGGCTTTGGAACTAATAAAGCAACAAAGACACTATTTAGTTAGACGTTCTTCCAACAATAATTATAGGCTATTATTATAGTGGTAAGTTGATGTGGAGTCGGCCTGGAAAGTATTTGCTTGTTTGCTTTATTTTAGCTTTGCCACCCCAGTCGCTGTTTCCACTGTCGCCAAAATGTGCATGGATCAAAGTTAACGCACAGGTGCGCACATTCTCCCATCAAGTTTGTTTTATAGATCACAACCTCTGTGTGGGAAGTGGTATATGTGCTTCTTTCAGGCCCCATTTTGTTTGCTACGGTTATAAAAGAGACTCTCGATTCTAGTAGAAATGCCTGGAAGATGAATGTAGTTGATTGGAGAATGCATAGATTCACTTTGACGAGTCATCTCCAATTTACTAATTGATTTGATAACATTAAAAAATTCAATTCAATTAACAGAAATTGCAATTGCATGCGAGGAGATCCTCAAGTTTAAATAAACAATGGTGGTTATTATTAAAGGTGGCTCTGAATTAGTCATCAAATCAATTTCTGTACTAAGACTTTTAATATCTTTAAATATGTGAGGTGGGGCCACTTCCTCTGGATGAAATGACAAAATGGTAAATGTTTCTCATGCTAGTATATAGCCAGCTAAAAGTATCAAAACACCTGTTGTCAAACTCAGTCCACTGGTGTGGTTAAGTAGTGCAGTCTATATGAATGGTTCCATTTATTTTTACTATAGCACATACTACTGCCAATCATATAATTATTATTTCTTATATATATATATTTTTTAAGTGAGCACCCACTGTAAATAATTAAGCTCCCCCAGCCACAATAGATCTCAACAGTCATGTGACGTCTCCAACCCCAGACGAGAATTCCCCATTCATTTTCTCCATAGACAAGAGAAGGAAAATCTGAACTACAAACTGGTCCAGCTGCATCTGGCTTGGTCAGTAGATTATATTCTGCCTTTCAAATAAATAAATCCATGTTGAAACTCGTGGAATATTGATTTAACTGAAGCTACATCAAACTATACAGTGAAGGAATTGATGAAATGTTGAATCCATCAATCTTTCCTAAATCTAGGAAAACAAGGTCCAGGCTGAAAAGAACCAGAATTTTGTTTTAAGAGAGAAAGTCTGCTGTGATCAATATTACTGAAAATGATCAAGCTGCTTTTATTTTCACATTGAACTGAGATAATTAATTGTTTTATCACCCAGTACTACAAACTATACATCAGTGAAGAAGATACAACAATGCAATATGCTCTGTGTGTGTGTGTGTGTGTGTGTGTGTGTGTGTGTGTGTGTGTGTGTGTGCACGTGCGTGCGTGCGTGCGCGTGCTTTTCTGTGCCTGACCATGTGTGCACAGGTGTCTATTTGTATGTGTGTATCTTTGTGTGTGTATGTATGTGTGTGTGTGTGTGTGTGTGTGTGTGTGTGTGTGTGTGTCAAGTCAACTCAAGTTTATTTGTAAAGCCCTATTCACAAGCATGTCTCAGAGGGCTTCACAGATAATATGTCTAAGTTTAGCTAAGCACTATCAATGAACAGGATGGACAATATTGTATTAGAGAGAGGGGGAGGGGGAGAGAAGGAGAGAAGGGGAGGCAATGGGGGAAGGGAGAGAGAGGGGCAGAGAACAGGGGAGGGAGGGAGAGAAGAGAGAGCAGAACACACACTATAATGCTGAGCAATATGGTAGAAATCAATATGATAGTCATTAGGGGTGTGCCGAAAAATCGTTTCTTCGATGCATCGCGATAAGACACGTAACGATTCAAATCGATGCAAAATGCTCGATTATCAATTACTTTACCTGACCACAGAAACAGAGCCGTAGCGCCCGGAACGAAAAAAGCCGGCCGGACAGTTTTAAGGGACGGACTCATAAGACCGACTGTAGACACTAGACAGAGAACATGGCAGCGGCAGCAGCTAACGCGCTAGCTGCTCTGACTGAGCGTAAGATTCACCCATCTGGGTTAAAATCCACCGCGTGGAGGCGATTCGGGTTTTATGAACATGAAGGCAGAAGGACGCTTGACAGAAACTACTCCGTGTGTAGGCTACGACGTGTAAAACACGAATCAAGTACAGTGGCAACACCACGAACATGAGGCACCATCTCATGCGTTTTCATACCGAGTGGGAGGCGCAGAAGACGCTGGTTGTTGCTACTGCTAACCAGCGAAGAATTGAGGACGGGTTCAGAAAACTTCCCCGCGGCTCTGACAGGGCGAAAAGAATCTCAACCTCCATTGCTACCTTCATAGCTAAGGATTTACGTCCATATGCTGTCGTCGACAACACAGGCTTTCGCGCTATGATGCGTACATTGGAACCGAGATACCAATTACCGACGCGAAAGTATTTCACCCAGAAAGCAGTTCCTCAACTGTATGACGAGACCAAAACCGAAGTACTGGAATCCCCGAAGAAAGCATGCAGGGTGGCTCTAACATGTGATGCATGGACTTCAGTCGGAACTCAATCGTATGTCACGGTAACGGCACACTTCATAAGTGACAAAGACTGGGAGCTGGTGAGTTATGTCCTCCAGACAAGAGTGATGACTGAGAGCCACACGGGTGCAAATACAGCTGAGCTGTTGCTCAAAGTAGCAGAAGAATGGCAGATCACAGACAAAGATTTGGCTTTAGTGACTGATAATGCCTCCAATATGGTTGTTGCTGCTCAGGTGGGAAACTTCCTACACGTGAGATGCTATGCTCACACACTCAACCTTGCCTCCCAGAAAGCACTCAAGCTGCCTGCTGTGACAAAGCTCCTGGCGAGGATCAGAAGGATCACTTCCTTTTTCCATCGCAGTACCGCTGCCAACCATCTGCTGGAAGAGAATCAGACCCTGCTCAGCCTCAATAAACACAAACTGATCACAGATGTGTGCACTAGATGGAATAGTGCATACAACATGGTTGAAAGATTCCTGGAGCAGCAGCCTGCTGTCTGCGCCACCTTGCTCTCTCCTCGGGTGAGGAAGAAAGACTCAGACATCGCCACTCTCACTGAAGCTGACATCTCCAATGCAGAGGATCTCATTACTGCCCTCAAGCCCATGAAGGATGCTACCAATCTCATGTCTCAGGAGAAAAACCCCACTGTGTCTTTGATTGCTCCTGTACACGCCAAGCTCATCCAGAACACAAAGCCCAGTGCTGGAGATTCACCGCTGGTCCGGGACATAAAAAAGGCCATCAAAGAGGATCTCAGCAAGAGATACACCACTGAGCAGGAGATAAACACTCTCCACGCAGCCTCCGCCCTTGACCCGCGATTCAAGGCCCTGCCTTTCCTCTCTGAGGAGGAGAGAGAGGAGACATACAGAAGAGTGATTGCTGAGGCTGCATCATTAGAGGTAATAATACTGCTATTTAAATTTCTGCTATTTAAAAAAATCTAACATGTAAAATGTTCCGCTTGGCTGACCAAGTGAAAAAAGAAATGCAGGTATTCCAAAATACAAGATTTATGATAATGAATAGAGAAAGTGAATTTGTTTTGTTATTTTAATTCTATTTTGGTTTGAAGGTATTGGAATTGTGATTTTCAACAAGTAAGACTTGTGGGTTTACTTATTTTTCTCATTGTGTTTACATCCAGCAAAAGGTGCCGGTGGTGGCAGTGACAGTGCACAACACAGCCAGCTCAACAGCGGCCAGTGAGGACTCGGAGGAGCCGCACCAAAGCCCTGCTGCCAAAAGGAGGGCTTCCTCATCTTCTCTGCTGGAGAGTCTGCTGGGACCGGCCTTCTCAGATCCCAGTAAGAATCTGACTTTATAAAATGTTAAGATCTACCCACAGAAACATTTTCATATTTTACCCAATAGTAAATTATTATTTTGTGTCTGAAATCTGCAATCCACTTTCATATTGTACCTGCATTTGACTGATGGCTGATGTCAATTTCCACTCTCTCTGTGATGCTACAGCTCAGCAGCAGCCCAAGTCAGCGCACACCAGAGCTGAGGAGGAGGTTACCAAATACTGCCGTGCTGAAACACCCGCTCTCTCAGAGGACCCTCTCCACTGGTGGAAAAAGTATCAAGTACTGTATCCCATGATTTCTAAATTGGCCAAGAGGTACATGTGCATTCCTGGCACCAGTGTCTCTGCGGAGAGAGTGTTCTCTACTGCAGGAGATATCGTAACTGCACTGCGGAGCACACTTGATCCGGAGCATGTAGACCAGCTCCTGTTCTTGCATAAGAACTTGAAAGTTTCCAATCCTGATGAGACTGATGATGATCGCAACAGCGATGATGATGAGTAGCTGGCTAGCTGCTGCACATTTGCCTCCATTTTGCACTTACATGCCTTGCCAATTGGCATGATTTAATTATTTCAGTCTTTAATTATTTAAAGAGAGAGGAAGTGAAGTGGTGAAGGGCTAAAGGAAGTAGGCAGTGAAGGAGAGAGGAAGTGAAGTGGTGAAGGGCTAAAGGAAGTAGGCAGTGAAGGAGAGAGGAAGTGAAGTGGTGAAGGGCTAAAGGAAGTAGGCAGTGAAGGAGAGAGGAAGTGAAGTGGTGAAGGGCTAAAGGAAGTAGGCAGTGAAGGAGAGAGGAAGTGAAGTGGTGAAGGGCTAAAGGAAGTAGGCAGTGAAGGAGAGAGGAAGTGAAGTGGTGAAGGGCTAAAGGAAGTAGGCAGTGAAAGAGGAGGTGAAGGGCTGAAGGAAGGAGGCAGTGAAGGAGAGAGGGGGGGTGAATCTGTTAATTCTGTTATTTTATTCATCCGCCACTTATTTAGTTTTAAAGCTGCTTTTGGTTGTGGATAGGAAAATGTTTGCTTGTTGTGGGATGATGCTATGCTGCTCACTGGTCATTTGTAAAGGATTTTGTTTGGAAGTCTTTATTTATTATTTATGAATTATTTATGTTTTGTATTAAACAAACATGCTAGTACCGAAATCTGTGAAAAAAGCAGAGGATTTTGGTTAAAAGTTTTATTTTCTATTACTGAATACAGAATAAGCTATTTTTGTATTAATCCTGCCAGTACAGAAATCTGTGAAAACAGCAGAATAAGCTATTTGTTTTTTATATTAATCCTAAATCTGTGAAAACAGCAGAGAATTTTGGTTAAAATAAAAGAAGTTTCTAAAGGCACTTTATTGCAAATAATCTCACCTGTAAAGAGCAGCTTTTTGTTGTGGGAAATGTAAAATGTTTTGCATGTATTGTGTTTGGTCTGATTGATCTAAATAAAAGATAATGGAGGTAAATTTGTTTGTTTCCTTTAATTAATGGATAGTGACAAAGAAATCCTGTATGGGGAAAAAGATACTGACAAAGAAATCCTGTATGGGGAAAAGATGCATCGAAATCGTAATCGTGATTAATCGTAATCGTTTAATAATCGAATCGTAGCACCCTTAATCGTAATCGAATCGAATCGTGAGGTGCCTAAGGTGGCACACCCCTAATAGTCATAGGGGTCAGTCAATATGGTTCATGTAATCAAAGTCACATTTAGTAATCCAATTACCATATTATCATATATGTACTTACCTGTGTGTGTGTGTGTGTGTGTGTGTGTGTGTGTGTGTGTGTGTGTGTGTGTGTGTGTGTGTGTGTGTGTGTGTGTGTGTGTGTGTGTGTGTGTGTGCGTGTGCAGGCTGTCAGGCTGTCTGCTCACAGGGGAAGGTTGTGCTTCTCTGGCCTCAGCTCTGAGCGCCAACCCCTCCCATCTGAGAGAGCTGGACCTGAGCTACAATCATCCAGGAGCCTCAGGAGTGTCGCTGCTCTCTGCTGGACTGGAGGATCCACACTGGAGACTGGACTCTCTCAGGTACGGAGGCTGAGAGTCACACACATTTTCTCTGTCACACTGAGAAGAGGAGGAATATTAAAGAGGACATGAAACAATGAAAATAGACACTTACACAGAGCTTTGTTTATTAAGCCCGGGACATACTCCATGCGGGCAGTGAGAGGCGGAGCTCCGCATACTGCGTGCGCACCCCGCGCTGGGACAGACGGGGTCATACTCAGAGTGCTGCTCAGAGCACAGCTGTTTACATAGTACAGTGAATGACCCATGATAAAGTCAATTAAACGCAATTAAAAGTCAATGGAATGCCATTATGTTCAGTAGACTGCGGTTTCACTCTCAAATGATTGTATCAGCACATGAATAGAATCGCCAATCCTGTTTGTATTTAATGTAAGTAGGCCTAGATCTGTCTCAACACAGCACATTACTTGAAATGACTAAAAACGAACAGTTAGAAATCAAAGTTTACCACATGGGTCAAGAAATGTGGTCAAAACATGGCTCAGTGTAGCCTACTTCTTCATTTCATTTATCTTCCTGTCTCTCCAATGGATCTATTGTCTCCCTGCAAAGCAGAGCGGTGCGGTGCGCTGCTAGAAAAATCTGGCGACGCGCGCTTACGGCGGCGGTGGCCTCGCCCCCACCGTAATTACGTCATATTGGCCGCACGGCCCTCGCGGTTGGAAGCGCGCATGGAGTATGTCCCGCCCTTTACTAAGATGTACTACAATAAAAAATAACATAATAAAAGTAAGCCATTGTTGAGAGAAAAAAAACATTTTTGAAAATGCCTTTGTGCTATATTTGTAGGGGTGGGAATCTCTAGACACCTGACGGTTCGATTCGATTCAGAGGGCTATGATTCGAATATAAAACGATTATCGATGCATTTCGATGCATCTTGAATCGATGCATCACTTTTTCCCCAATACATGATTTATTTTTTCTCACATTCTTTTTTCTCACTGTGTGGCTACTTTTAAAATAAAGTGCATTTGGAATTGCATTGTATTATAATCCATAATTAAAATAAACAAATGCGGGAGCTTTGCGGGGCTGTGCACCCCCCGGAAAAAGTGCATCAAACTTGGACTGAAAATCCTCATCATTTGAGCTTATTCAAGTAAGTCCGTACTGAGCGTGGTATAAATGCGCTCTCCTACTCTGCCCCCTCCACCTGGAATATGCTACAGCAGAGTCTGACCCCCTGCACACCAACAAGAGTGATGAGCGATGTACTCGCACTCGTCCTGTCAAGCCCTGCCCCGCTGCTGCAGCTTGGTTGGCTGCCTTGCTGTATTTCCGTCTTCAACTGGTCTATTTAGATTGTGGCCCCTCCTCTCGTCTTGTCGTTTGCGATGTCCTTACGCCAGGTATCCCAGCATGCTTTGCAAGGTGGTGAGCGACAGAAGGCAGTGAGGGAAGGAGGGGCCATGTCGAATACACCACGGCAGCCAACCACGCTGTAGCAGCGGGGCAGGGCTGACTGGGTAATAGCGAGTACATTGCCCACATCACTTGGTGTGTAGGGCCCGTCTGAAGCTGTCCAGCTTGATCCCCTTTGCGAGTTTTAAAGTACTGTTGAGTAAATGGGAGAGTGCCTCCTTGGTTTGCTCTTGTTCACAAGGTTGAATATCTCAGGGTATATGCAGCAATCCTGAAGTTAAATTCAAGACTTTTTCAAGACTTTTTCAAGACCCTTCTAATAAATTTCAAGACCCCAGCGTCACTTCGAGCTGTAACTGATTACATCAGCGACACACCTTCAACTAACACAATTACTATACATTTTGAGTTTGAGATTGCAAAACTAAACTGTGTTACTTTGCCATAACTTCTATGCACTGTATCAATACAACATATTCAGATTTCAAGCTCAAGAGAATAAATTGCGTGACTAAGCCAAAGGCAAGGTTTATTTAAACTTAGGGTGTATTCACACCTGTAGGTCGTTTGCTTTGTTCCGATTCAGGTACTTAATTGATACAATTGTTGCATTTGTGCCTTGGTTCGTTTGTGTTCACACAGCCACAAATGAAACGGTCCAAATAGTATTGTCAAACTTCCTGGATTGGCCAGCAGACACTCTGATAGGCTAATAGCCTGTCGGGATGGACAAAATAATTCCCAGAGATTTTCCTATTATGATTATAAGAATGCGTTTTGTTAGACCTACATTGTAGGCTATGTCGGGCGTGCGCCGTGCGAGGAGAGAGAGAAAGAAAGAAAGAAAGAAAGAGGGAGGGATCGGGAAAGAGAGAGAGAGGGAGAAAGTTCTTTATTTATTTATTAATGTATGCTATGTAGCCTATGTAAGCCTATGTATTTATTTAGCCTATTTAGGCTATCGGGAATTTGGAGATAGAAGATCAAAGACCCTCGCAAATTCTGCTATTAGGCTATCACGGAGATGAGGATTAGCCGAGACATAGGCTATATGAACACCTGTCCTGTCAGGAATAAAATATTAATAAATAATTTAATAATAACGGACATTTCGAGGAAGACATGCAATCAGTCTGATTGTCTGATTGAACCAGACAATCTTATCACAAAGAAGGCTGGCTCTGATTACCACAATTTGTTTTCATTTATTGAATGGAGACCAGAGAGAGGGAGAGAGAGGGAGGGAGAGAGGGAGCAGCACCCGCTGCGCAGCAGCACACCGCACACAATTTACAGGCAAAATCCGTAGAGATTCAACACATTAACGTTGCTTCCCATGGTCAGAGGTAAGTTGATTGAGTTCAAACTGCTGATGTGATGATCCAAAAATCCCCCAAAGTTTATCGATGCAAGTCACAAGTCGCCAAAACAGGATCTGAAAGATGTTGTTTTCAAACGATAAAAATGCTCGTTCTTCAGGCCATTACGCACAGCGCAGCTGACTACGGCAGCTGGTTTATCCAAAAATGCGCACCGTTTACTGCAGTTGTGGCGGATCGAGGTCGGATCACGTTCTCACCACAAACGAACCGCACCAGAGTTCGTTTAAAGCGGACCGAGACCACCCTTTCTTGGCGATCTCGGTCCGCTTGTTTTGTCCCGCATCCGAGTGCGATTGCTGTGTTCACACTCCCCCAAACGAACCGCACCAAGGGGGAAAATGCTCTCTGTTTCGGAACAACTGCTCCAAACGAGATAGGTGTGAATACACCCTTAAAAAAAAGTATATTTATAACAATAACATGCTCGCTCGCTCGCTCACTCACTCACTCACTCACTCACTCACTCACACATGCACACAACAGTGTTTCCCTGAGGATTTGGAGAGATCATGGTGGATAGACCCTGGACCCTCTTGAAAGAATTTTTTTTACATTTTAAAGTGAGATGCATCAATATGGTGCACTCTGAGAGCAAAATGAAGAGATTGAATTGAAATGTATATATGTGGCAGTCCATCTCTATTGTGGCGTGAGAAACACTGATCAACTGTCACTGATACAATGCTACAATTCCTCAGAAAGAGACATGTGGCGTCATAGTTTCAATGTTGATGCACACACACAGCCTCTGTCCGTGTGCTGGTGAGCGCCCCCCCCCCCCCCCCCCCCACACACACACACACACACACACACACAGACACACACACACCGCAATACGTTTTGATAACGACATGCTGGCCTACACGTGATGTTTGCTCAGTCAAGTAACGTTAGTGTTACTTAGCGCAAAGATAGCTGGTACTAATTAGCATTAGCCATGTTAGCCTATGGTCTGTGTCCGATACGATGTACTGTATGATGACGCAAGACAACATTTTAGCCATTGATGGTAAATGGCCTGCATTTATATAGCGCTTTTATCCAAAGCGCTTTACAATCAGTAGGTACATTCACCAATGGCGGCAGGTTACCACGCAGGGTGCTGGCACACCATCAGGAGCAATTTGGGGTTCAGTATCTTGCCCAAGGACACTTCGACATGCAGACTGGAGGAGACGGGAATCGAACCACCGACCTCTTTTATCCAAAGCTATTAGTGGACAACCCGCTCTACCTCCTGAGCTACAGCCGCCCCTTAACGTACCTTGAATTTGGCAAATAAGGATGGCGTTTAATCCTCCCTGGCCATCTGTGCTTTTACCAAAATATTCCAATATTATATTTGTATTTTTCGACGGAGGAAAAGTTCTGGGGGTTCTCGGGTTCTTCTCGTTCAGCAGCCATTATCACGTTGAATTGCAAAAATAGCCTACGCACGGTTGTAAACAGTTGATGACTTCTTGGCAATCAGTCAGTGATGATCACTCACAGCTACACTGATTGCTCATGCAGCCGGGAGGAGGGGCCACGTAAATGCACTCTGTCAAGCGACCCGGGCACTTTCTCTCAAGCTGATACTGTGGGGAGCGGTGGGGAGGTGGAGAATGTCTTGATAAACAAAATGTGCGCTGTTGTGAGGACCAAAATAAATGAATTCACGTAAACTTTTATCAAAATCTTTGGACATATTATTCACCTCATAGTATCACCTCATATTTGTCTTCTTTGTTCATTGTCTTGATACCTCTGCAAATCTAATTTCCTTCGGGATATAATAAAACTGAACTGAACTGAACTGAACACATCGAAAAATAACACATTTAAAGGGTCTTTGAATTTGAAATCCACCTAAGACTTTTCAATACTTTTCAAGGGTCTTGATTTTCCATAAATTGAATTCCCAACTTTCAAGACTTTTCAAGACCCAGCGGATACCCTGTCTCTCCACCTTTGGCACTTTTATGTTTTTACTTTTACATTTTTTGTTACTGTACTCTAATGATTGTATTGATTGCTGATTGTATTTTGTAACTGTTGGACCTGCTGCTGTCTGAACAGGTCGCACTTGTGAATGAGACATCAGTCTCAATGTGATTTACCCGTTTAAATAAAATACATAAAAATATTAATAATGTAACGACACATTCAGCGAGAAGCTGTCTATAATGAAGACATGTGCCAACTTTGACGACGTGGGGCCCTATCTTTCCCCTGGCCTTAAAATAGCGTTTAACGCCAGGCGCAGCGCAGATTAGAGGGCGTGGTCAGCGCAGTCCCTATTTTCCCCTCGGCGCTAAACCCAGCCTTAACCATTTAACCACGCCTTTTAGGTGTAGAATTATTCACAACTGTGGTCATTGGTGAACTCCAGTTACGCAATGACATTCTTCCTTTCGAAGCTCCGATCCACTCGATCCAGTCCGGGTTTCGGCTGCATGCTGTCATCTCATCATGCCAATTTGGATATCTCAGCCCCCTCACAGATCATAGCCTGAATAAAACAATTCAACCTACAGCCAGGCAAATACAGATCTGTTCAGCAGGGCTGATGCGGTCTCCCTGTAGCCTACAATATAGAACGTTAACTATCGATGACATTCCTGATAGCATCCAATTCTATGATCTTTATGTTGTAAACACATAACTTTCACAATAGTGAACAAGCACCCCCACTCAGCTCATTCAGGACAGGCTTAGTTTTATAACTTGTAGCCTACTTGCTGCTCCTGCACATCACATCACAGGCTAAATGATGCCACATAAATATAGCCTACATTATGTAAAGTCATGTCATAAATGTGTTTTTATTGGAAAAAGTATGTGTCAAGTAAGCTAAGTCTTGTTGGAGCGGACATCACAGTACAACCGTGTTACTCGTCTATATCACGTTGTATTTGACCCTAGAGCAGGACCCTAGAGCAGGTCTCTGAATATAAATATCTGGGCATATGGCTGGACAACACTGTCATTTTCTCAGCATATCAACAAGTTTCAAGCCAAGGTCAAAACAAAAATTGGATTTCTCTATACTGTAGAATGCGCTCCTCTTTCACTCTCTGCTAGACTCACCCTGGTTAAAATGACAGTTCTTCCCATGTTAGACTATGGTGACAGTGACACCATCTACCGATCTGCCTGCAAAACTACTCTGCAAAAGCTAGACGTTATCTATCACTCTGCCATCCGTTTCGCTACAAATGCCCCTTTCAGAACTCACCACTGCACTTTATATTCCTCTGTAAACTGGCCATCCCTACACACCCGTCGCGAAATACACTGGTTCATGCTAATTTACAAAACTCTCCTTGGTCTGTCACCCCCCTACCTGTGTAGTTTGTTACATACTGCAACTGCCGCGTACAACACCCGTTCTGCTAACCTCATCCTGCTGAAAATCCCCAAAACTCATTCTGTAATCGGTCAGTCGTCATTCCATTCTGCTTTGCCCACAGACTGGAATGGCTTACAAAAAACACAAAAACTGGACAATTTCATCTCCAAGTCAGCTTTCAAGGACTCTATCATGGACATATTCACTGACACCTGCAACTGCTTCCTGAACTAGCTCTTATCCTCTGCCTGTCTGCTCCAACTGTTTTTGTTTTATTTGCTCTGTCTGTCTTGCTATATTTTAACTGTGTTTTAACTTGTGTTTTAATTTGTTCTAAGTAACTTTGTATTTATTTTATCCCCTACCCCCTATCCCTCAAAAGGCTGTGCCAGGTCGCCATTGTAAATAAGAATTTGTTCTTAATGACTTACCTGGTTAAATCAAGGTTAAATAAAATAAAATAAAATAAATTGCAACGGATATATATGCCACCTGGATTACATGTATGTTTCACATAGGGGTGTGTTTTGATTTTTATGTTTTATTTTGTACAATATTGAAATGTTCTAGAATTGCATGTTGTGTTAACATAAATATTATTTCTATCTACCACTTAGCCTACTTAGGCTGATTTGGTTGCTATTTCTTGTCAAAATGTATTGGCAATGCATGCTGGGAGATTTCACATGTGCGTCTGTGTGTGGCTTTGGTAGGGGAGCCGGCGCAGTGAATAAGGCCTGGTTTTGATAAGCGCTAAGCGCTAAATTAATGCTAGGGGGGAAGATAGCATTAGGCCGGTATTTAAGGCCCAAATGCCCATTCTAGCCTATTCTGAGTCATGCCTCTTTGGTGTAAAGCGCATTTCGGGGCCTAAAAACATGATGCTAATGGCCCATTTCCACGGCTGGTATCAGCGCGGCCCCGCCCAGCTCGTCTCGCTTTTTTGTCTCATTCCACCGATCAAAAACCTGGCCAGCCCGGGTTGAGTCGGGGTTTAGTCGTGCTAGTTTTGGTCCCTGCTTTGTTGAGGTTCTAGCATAGTGGACCCGGTACCATACGGTGACGTGAAAACACTGCAGACGACTGATTGGTCAGGCAGAATCGTGTCTACTCTATCTACTGTCAATGCTGGATACCAGTTTAGTGGGGATTACCTTCTCTTCTGTTATTTCCATCAGTCTTTTGTGTTGCTGCCTTCGGCTCTGGTGAAATAAAAGCGATCTCCTTACTCAGCTTAACATGACGGTGGTTTTCAATTGTTTTGAGAGAGAAAAACATCCGCTCCTCAGCAAGCCCTTTGTAGCTGTGCGCAGCGTCGGCTCCGCTAGGCCGCAGCCGGGGCTTTGGTGAAGCCGCGGTCTTGCCTGGTGAGAGGCCGCCGGGGTAGAGGCTTCACTCTGTAGCGCAACCCCCGTCCCTCGTGCAGCGCATGCATGTGAGTTTGACTAACAACAAAGTGATATCCATTCTCCTGGCCGATTTGCCCATGTACACTGTAGGTCATTTAGAGGCACCAGTATTTCATAAACAGTTTAAAAGTTCTGTGTATTGATTTAATTGTAACGTTATATGTTATAGCCTACTTCGGAATATGGGCGGAGGGCAGATATGCGGTCGCTATGACGACCAGGTGTGGGCGGGGGTGGGCGGGGGCAGATGACCAGCGGTGGAAGCAAAACGTCCATCGGGTTGAAACAAGTAGAGCTGAGTGGTGACGAGCTGTGCAGGGCTGTAAAATGTGGTGGAAATGAGCCATATCTTCCCGAGTCAGGCGCAAAGCGTGTTTTTTTGCGTTTAACGCCAGTTTACAGCCTAAGGCCAGGGGGGAGATAGGGCCCGTGGTGTTGAGTATTTTAAGAGAAGAGTTTTGGAGATGCGTGGTTTTCATCGGACAGCGACGATATGGAGAGGCACGCGCTTCTTCAGCAAATACACATTAAAAAATAAATAAAAGACCGGGGTTGATCTGGCTGGTTAATCAGCTAGCTATGCTACTAGCTACCTAGCAACTCGTCCATTAGTAAGCAAGCTAACATTACCTAAAATTAGCCAAAACAGTCGCAAGGTACCCGCCCTATGAAAACCAGGGCCAGTTTCCTAGCACCAGGACAGGGCCCCCAGCTTCCCTCTACCCGCCCTGTGAGCTTCATGGTGCGGCCTCAGAGACGCAGGACAGATCCTCACCCTCCAGCCTGTCCCCACCCGTGCTATGAGCTCCAAGGTCGGGCTCAGAGCCCCAGGACAGCCCCCTCACCCCCACCCACCCTCCAGCCTACTTCTACCCCGACTTAGGCTACATCTTCACTAAGCCGTTTTCAAAGACCCTGTAGTTGAAGCCTTCCCAGTCTACACTAGAGCAGGCCCCAAGCAGTCTCCGTCCATATTAGCTCATGCGAGACGCCCACAATACGATGCTTTACATACACTGGGCATGCGCACGCCTCTATGTTTAGTACTGGAGTCCACAACGAGAGGGCAGCAACTAGCCTACGCCTACGTTCAAGTCAAAGAAAGAAGAAGAAGAAGAAGAAGCAGCAAACTGTCAGAAAACAGCATTACCTTTATGATCTTTTAATAATGTTAGTAGACACATAACTGTAGGCTATAGATCCCCGTTATGAGGCCAGTTTATAAAAAAATAACGCCTATTTCGAAATCGGATTTTTGAGGGCAGGGGATCCAGCCAGCACATCGACCATACTAGCTGATGGAAGCTCAGAGCTGCTCGGTTCATCGACATATAATAAAGATTCATATTCATCTCAGTGGCCTGGACACATTTACGTCCGTGATACCGGGCAAAATGGTCTGTGCGGTTCTGTGGTGATTAGCTCATGTCTTTGTAGCATTATGATTATGATTTAATTCATTATGGAAGATATATGTTGGTTTAACAGATGCAAATTATTTCTTACATAGCCTCCATGTAAAGTGACGCTATGGGCAGACCAATTGGGCTCTATAACGTTATATAACGTGACGATCACATTTCAATAAATGTAGTTTTTGCAGATTTGTTTCATGCTCTTCTGTATTGGACATTAAGCTGATACACACTTGTCTTGAGCTAATTCCACGAAGCTCAGTTAAGAATATGGCAAGCTAATGTGTCATTGGAAAACATTTATTGATAGTGTAACACTTAACACAATCAAATGTGTAGTCACTTTTTCACAGCAATAGCCTACTGTAGGCTACAGTCCAGCCCACCATGGTATGGGAAAGGAACCGTTGTTTGAATTATATTGAAATATGTTATGGTGTAGTCTATGTAATGTATGCCAAATTTATACAGATATCACCATATTTCATTTCAATAAATATAAAGCATTGATTTGAAGCAGGCTGCTGTTCGGTTGTTTCGGCCGTCGTCATATCCTCTGGTCCAATCTTCGGTTGGTGTGCCTCGTCTGGTCCAATCTTCGGTTTGTGTCATAGTTCGTGTTCACTCGACATCAACAATCTTTATTATATCACATCTGATCATTTTATCAAACCTGCCTCTGACAACTAATGGGCTCCTTCTGCGATCATATTGTGATACATTCAGGTAGCCTACATGATTTACCGAAGTACATAACAATAACAACAAGGCTATTTGTTGGCAATGTTTATTGACAAAAGCATTAAAACAAGCAAATAACAATATAATTATCCGGTCACTGGCAGATACTGTAGATGCGTACAAATAGTTCAAAACAAATATCTCAGTCTCAAAACTGTTGGCATTTGACTTGTGTTATATCTGATGTTGAAACAACTGATTATCAGCAGTATTAACCTGCACAGTAGCCTAACAGGTTAACGTTATAATCTCAGGAGAGATTAAGTAGGCTAAATAAACCATACACATGAGAATTACCATTAACGTTACAGCATTTAATAACGTTCATTTTCCAAAAATCCTGTTCCTCTGTTCTCACTCGACGGTCATCATTCCCTTGAATAAACGAACGACACGTGTTATTAATGGGCATTTATTTACCCAACACAATGCTGTGCAGCATGCAATAACATTTTAAAAACATTAACACGTAACTTCTGCTTCTCTAGAATGTTAGTCCTCATGTAATATTTGACAAATGGACATGTTAAATGTCATGCTTGCAATTACGTTAGCTAAAGATTACCTCAATTTTGTGGAAGGTAACGTCAAACCGCAGGCGGCCGGGGCCGGGGACCTCGTGGCTGGTGACGCGAGGTCTGGAGATAATATCCAAAAACTACTGAGGTGCCACCACGATGCATCGGATCACAAGTAAAAAGGACAGAATAATTTGGTTATCCATTTCGTTATCCATGATCAAACGTCTGTCCACTTCTCTCAACTAGCGGGGTTATGTAAACAGTGCGTCGCCACAAAAAGTGCGTCACCAGTGCGTCACCAGTGCGACATACTTTCTTCTTCTGTTGTTTGTAGGCGGGTCGCCGACAGCTTCAAGATGCTTACCGCTGCTTACCATTAATGGTGTTATACCATAGACATAAATAATATGGACGTAGCTATCCCATTACATTTCTTCTCCCTGGCGGAGTGCAAACGTTGGCCATCACCATCTTGATATTTCATCAGCAGAGTGGGAGGGAATGGGTTGAGTCCTTCTGCCCTTGTTTGTTTGTTTATTTATTTAAGAAAAGGGACAATGCACATTAATTAACATGAGCACGTGAGTCCATCATGTAAATGTGCCAGATTTAGCCATACAGGCTAATTTTCATCTGCAGTCCCTGGCAGGTTGATGTTATATGTAAAACATTAACAAACACATGCAATAGTACAGAAGACATAAGTAGACAAAAGCATATAAAAGAAGAAAAGCACAAGCAGATTAATAGCATATAAAAAGAACATGCAAGATGACATTAGCATATTCTATACAATACATGCCAGAGCAACAGCACATAAGCACATAAAAACAGACAAAATCATATAAGCACAATTATGCAGCCCCTGGTTTACTGTAAAGCACGGACAAAAGCACAGACAAAAGCACATGCCCTACAAAGCAGACAAACAATTACAAACAACGAGAAATGCTATCCTGGAGTATGAATGCATGTTTGATTGTTCAATAGCCAATGTTTTATGGAGTTGGAGAAGGAGTTGAAAGATGTGATGTTTCTCAGTTCTACGGGTATAGTGTTCCAGGTATGTGCTGCTCTGTAGGAGCAAGGGAATTTTACAGTCTCCTCTGGTAGAGGCTCTGGTAGATGAATTTTGGATTTGTGAAATTAATTCCTTGAGCGGAGGGGGGGCTAGACCATGAATTTTTTTATACACAAGTAAAATATCTGCAAATTTGATCATGTTTTCCCAATTTAAAAAGTCATATTTAGTTAAGATTTTACAGTGGTGATATGAGTTAGATTTTTTTGTCCAGTGTTTTCAGGGCTCGCTTATAAAGTGTTTCTACTGATTTTAAAGTAGTTTTACCTGTCTGTGTCCAACTAGTGAGACAGTAATTAATATGTGAAAAAATCATAGCATTGGCATACAATTTTGAGGCCTCAGTAGTCAGATTGTTCCTGATATATTTGAAATTTGCCAGGTTGAATTTGATTCGGTTGGCAACTTTTTTAACTTGTTTTTTAAATGTTAGCTGGGAGTCTATTATTATGCCTAGGTATTTAAATTCTTGCACGACTGCAAGACTGCTCCCTGCTACCAACACATCTGGGTCTGGATCTCTGTTTGCAGACTTGGAAAAAACATACATACAGTTTTGCTTACATGGTGTAGACATGACTCAGTTAACCAGTTTGATATATTGACCATTGCAGCTGACAGATCTGCTGCAGCTTGTGCCTTATTTTTTGCATGTAGATATATGATCGTATCGTCAGCATACATCTGACGATGTACGTGAGATGGGGGTTTCCCAGAGCCACAGCTCCGCCTGCTATTGGTCCGTAATCTGCAAGCTGCGCGTTCACTGGACAGGCGATCTGTCAATCACCCCCTTTTCTATCTATCTATTTGACTCCAAACGGGCGAGTTATATAAAGAATTACCCCCCCCCCCCCCCCCCCACATGTTATGAAAAAGTGAAATTAGCTATATAGACCAAAACCGTGTTTCGGTCCAGACTATAAAGATATTTAATTACTGTTACAAAGTGGGGCATTTTAACAGGAACGATGGGACTTCTGAGTCCTGCCTCAAGTGACCATTCGAGGAATTACAGCTTAAACAAAGACGTCCATATCTTCAGGGTAAAGGGGGTGGGCTCGCCCACTGTGTTATACATATGGCTTTAGCTGTTTAATCCTAAACTCAACAGGCAACATGTTCACCTTGAATTCGTTACCTCCTACATGTGTCCTAGGAGGAGCATTCAGTAGATAATGAATGATGTTATTTTGCCTAACCTGCAACCTCTTCTGTAATCTCATTATCAGGCCACTGTACCAGGTAGAACAGGCAAAATCAAAATGGCACTGTATCAGTGCTGTTACAAGGAGTTTTGTAATAGTAATATCAAACTGACTTGTTCTGCAATACAGAAATTTAGTTTACTGGCACTTTTTGATAATAATAATAACGTATTCAAATAAGTTTTTATCAGAACCTGTTAAAGTAGTACTCTGCCCCTCCCCCCCAACCGCAGTGCATTGTCCTGTCTTTTCTCAGGTAAAATGCAAATGAAGTAGAGTCACATGATCAAAGGTTTCATTTCCTCTTAAATGTTTCCATCATCAAAGAGAATCTGCTGATCTGACTTTGTTTCTTCCTCCAGTGTGGACCATGATGCAGTGCAGTGGTTGAAACCAGGTCTGAGGAAATGTAAGTATGCATTTAGTTTGATTCATGAAAACAAAGTAACACAATCAGCTATAGAGTACCGCAGAGATGATGTATTTTTGTAGGCTTAACCAGAACTCCAGAACCTGAACTCCGTCAAGCCGCCCTAAGCTCATTCCCCAAGTTTGAAGTCGATCAGACGAAGGGTTCTTGAGATAAACCGCTTTTTGTGTTTGCCAATAGGTGGCGCTATGCCGAATAGCACAAAATTCGGCACTGAACTCTGTCAGTCAGGTCCCCCTACTGTAAATTAACTCTCCGAGTTTGAAGTCGATCCGTCGAATGCTTCTCGAGATAAACCACCACTTTGTGTTTGCTAGTAGGTGGCGCTATACTGAATTGCATGAAATTCAGCACTGCAATCCAACATGTACCCCTAAGCGCAGTCCCCGAGTTTGAAGTTGATCCGACGAATGGTTCTCGAGATGAACGGCACTGCACTCCATCAGGTCACTCCATCACTCCATCACTCCATCATCTAAGTTAGGGGCAAACATACATGGGCAAAAATCTCAATCTGGCCCCCAATGTCCTGAAAAGAAAACAACCCCCAAAAACTCAATAAAAGGCAGAATTATGTGAATGAATCTCATCTGCTACAGCCATTTGATTTGTATCACTATATATTTATATCAGGGGATGAACACGAGACATGACCAATCACAGAGAGAGGGGTAAAAACTAAGGAGACTCGTGTTGGCAGGTATGAAGTCGATCAGACGAATGGTTCCCGAGATAAACCGTTTTTTGTGTTTGCCAATAGGTGGCGCTATGCCGAATAGCATGAAATTCGGCACTGAACTCTGTCAGGTCCCCCTACTGTAAATGCACTCCCCTAGTTTGAAGTCGAGTCTTGAGGGGGGAAAAAGCTTTTTGTGTTTGCCAGTAGGTGGCGCACATGCCGAGTCTATCTGCGTGTGTGTGTGTGTGTGGGGGGGGGGGGGTGTTAGCGGTCCGCCAGACAGACAGACAGGCAGGCAGGCAGACAGACAGACAAGTAGGCAGACAGACAGACAGACAGACAGACAGACAGACAGGAAGACAGAGACAGGCAGGCAGACAGACAAGTAGGCAGACAGACAGACAGACAGACAGGCAGACAGACAGACAGGCAGACAGACAGGCAGGCAGGTAGGCAGACAGACAGACAGGCAGGCAGACAGGTAGGGAGGCAGGCAGACAGACAGACAGACAGGCAGGCAGACAGACAGGCAGGCAGGCAGACAGACAGACAGGCAGACAGACAGGTAGGCAGACAGACAGGTCAGCAGACAGACAGGCAGGCAGACAGACAGGTAGGCAGACAGACAGGCAGGCAGACAGACAGGTAGGCAGACAGACAGGTAAGCAGACAGACAGGCAGACAGACAGATATCTCAATGTAAATGAACATCAGGATTAGACTGTTGGGATGTCATTATTCATGCCAGCTGCTCTCTCTGCACTGTCGGCCTCCTCGTGTGCTCTCTCTCTCTCTCTCTCTCTCTCTCTCTTTACTCTGAATAGTGAACATGCAAGAAATATGATCAAAAAGAATAAAATACACAGAGTCCAAGTCTACATTAGGATTAGACTGTCAGATGTCATTATTCTGTCTTATTCTGTCATTATTCAGGCAGCTTCTCTACACCCAATTATGTGTGCAACTTTAAAACCAGTTTCCTGCTATTTTATATAGTGTTATATAGTATAATATAGTGTTGCTAATTGACCAGCACAAGTAGAAATGAAAAGAATTGTAAGAAGAGAAGTCAGATCCACAGCCTCCTCCACTGTTTCCTCTGACCTGGAGAGTTTGGCAGGGGGTGGTTGACCTTCACTGCCCAGAATGACAGCAGGTCTCTCTGCTTCTTCTTCCCTGACATCTTTCAATTTGTTTCAAACAGACAAAAATGGAAGTGTGCAGTTAAAGAATGAATGACCCACAGTCTGAAAAGAGAGCTACATGTTACTGTCAATCCCCTTAGTTCATAGTAAGTATCAATTAGCTCACACATGCAAATAC